>NC_021164.2:41665171-41666213 GCF_000331145.2 Cicer arietinum
AAAAAATATGTTGTTTTCATACATGTTTGTTGGAGTGAGTGCAATGGAAATTAGAAGAAGAAAAAATAGAGAATGGAATACATATAAAATATATATAGGCCGGCCTGTCAGGCCTAATAGGCTTTTTTACAAGCCTGAGCCTGACCTATTTACATAAATAGGCTTTAAAAACAGTCTGAGCCTGACCTTTTTATTAAACAGGCCAGGCCAGGCCAGACCATTAGTAGGTCAGGCCATAGGCCCCTGTCGAACGGCCTAGCCTATTCCCATCCTTATCTGCACAAAAGGTTGCATCCAAAGATTTGATAGACATGAATTTGACAAGTTTGTAGCTCTTTTTAAATATAATAAGTTGAGTATCCTTGTTTCATTACAATTTTCTTGTCAACTTAATTAAATGATTCATAAAAAGTAAAAGACTTAATTGCAGTTTTGGTCCCCCTATTTTAGCTGAATCGCGAAAGTAGTCTTCCCATTTTGTTTCTCCCCAGTTCTGGTCCCCTAAACAGAATTTTGATCAAAAACTTAATGAAATTTCATTTTTTTAAATCGTACTACACCATTTATAATCATATATTCCAGGTACAATTATTGCAAATGAGATTTTGAGGCATGATGTGTGTAAGACCCTTAATTTTAAATTCTAATTTATGTATTTTGAGGAGTTTTGTGCTAAATTTCTGAGGCTTTTTAGCCAATTTTATGGCATTATGTGAGTTAAATGCCAAAAATATCTTTTTAGAAACCCGATTAAAATTATTCGTCGATGAATAATTTTATTTAATTACGGTGAATCTTTTGTCGAAGAAAAAAAATTCTGAGATGCAGCATTTTTCAGAAAAATTCATCTGGCCATTGAATTGTGGCGAGAGTAGATATTTTTCTGAAAAAGTGGTTTGTGACGTGATGTGAAGTGACAGACGTAATGATTATTTTTATAAAAAATATCTAGATATTTGTAAATATCTAGATATTTGTTTAGATATTTATTGTTACTATTATTATTATTATTATTTTAATATATATATATATATATATATAT
>NC_021164.2:41666678-41667130 GCF_000331145.2 Cicer arietinum
AATTGATGAAATTTGGTGGTTTATGTGTAAAAATATGGAGTTTTGAAATTGGGTGAGTTATGTTTGAATTGTTGAAATTTAATGGAGGTGCTATATATGTGTTGTGGAAATTGAATTGATTGAATTTGGTATGAATTGGCAGTAATTAAATTTGATGTTTTTGAGTTACGTATTGAGTTATTTTCAAATAAATGAGTTTGAACTGAAGTTGAAATTTTACGAAAAATTTAGAGTTGTTAAAGTTGTGAAAAAATTCAAATTTTAACTAAGTTAAAGAGTTTGAGCAAAAAGATAGATTGAAATTAAAAATGGTTAGAGTTTAAAATATTACTCTTTTAATTACTATTTGATTGAGTTTAAAAAGAAAAAAAAAGGTTTAGAGTATTTTATTAACTCAAAAATTTCGGTGCTTTAATACTCGAGTTTGTGTATGTGAAATTTGGACAATATTT
>NC_021164.2:41667417-41730743 GCF_000331145.2 Cicer arietinum
TCATGTTTGGTGAAATTGATGTGTTCATAATTAATATTATGAATTTTTGAGAAGAAATTTATGTGTGACTTGGTGGAAAATGAATTTAATTCAATTTAGGTGTGAATGGAATTTGGAGTTGTGATTTATGTGTGGTTGTGGAAATTTTAATTGGTGTGAATAAATATGTGTTTGAGTATGCTCTGTTTTGTGTTTGAAAAATCATTAGTGTTAAATGAGTATTAAAAATGGGGAATCTTTTAATAGCTGCATTTACTTAATGATTATGGTGAAAAGAGTTAGAGTATGCTCATGCTTTTCATAGTACATGGTGACCGCGATGGGGACATGGTGATAGTGGTGACCATGATGGGTCACGGGATGATGCCATATGAATTGTTGGTTCATCTTATCCTTGCGGGGATTGTCGCGTCGTGCTGATCTGTGAGAGATTGCACTCTAGAATGTGCATATCTGTGAGTGGTTGCACTCTAGAAAATCGTGTTGGTCTGTGAGAGACTGCACGCTAGTAAATTGTGCTGGTCTGTGAGCGACTGCACTCTTGTATGTCGTGCTGGTTTGCAAGAGACTGCACGCTAGTAAATCATGCTGATCCCTGAGAGATTGCACCTTGGTAATTAGTACTGGTCTGTGAAAGGCTGTACAATTATGATTTACGCCCTTCGAGGAGGGTTTTGGTTGGGAATTCTGGAATCATCCATTTTGGCATATACGCATTGCATTAGATTGTTTGGCATGCAAGTTATGTTTGTTATACTATGATGATTGTATATACATATTCGGTTGTTGTTGTGATTTGTCGTAATTGCTTAAGGTGTGAAAGTTGGGTTGATTAAGTTTTGATGTAATTATGTCTTCATAATTGATTTAATGAATATTCGAAGTGTTGATTGATTCAGAACTATTTTAGAACTGAAAATCTGCATTTTCTCTGTTGTATTCGGCTATGACAGTGCAGTTTGTTAAAACTTCATTTTTCAACATTGTTTATGCATTTTTGGACATATGAAAACTCTTTCGGGGAGTATGCTAAGACGAAAGGTTCTTTTGAGCATTTGAAAATATAAGAATTTTGCTATGTGATATTTGTTAATTTCGGTTGGTGACCTTTACAATTATTATGGAAATATGGGCTTTGCCTTCAGATAAGAAACAGGATCATCCTACCGGTTAGTACCCTGGATATGGGAAAGTAGTTAGTCATACCTGACCGAAGCTATGTTAGAAGGATGTTGCGGGGCGCGTGGAGATCACCCAGGTTGTATAGCTTTTTGTAGCATGATCAGATTAGAGGGCTGTATAGGGTTTAGTTGTCTTTCTTTTGTGGATGTATTTATTTCAATTTGAAAGACTGTACATATACCTCATATTGTCAGCTTGACTTTTATTTTGATGGGTCCTTGTACCATTTTTTTTATGCGACGTGGGGAAGTTAAAATTCTTGGGGCAATGTTTTTGTACAGGTGTCTGCCGAGAATACTCCAGGGGTATGAGCTATGTCTGATAGGTCTCATAGCCCCGGTGTATTTTGTCGTGTAAATACTTTGGGTTTGTATTTCAAAAACTATTTTCGCTGCTTGTAAATATTGTTGGCTTTTGTCGTTATGTTACGACTTAAATATTTCATCCAAAAGTTTTTTCTTTGTTTTAAAAAAAATAAAAAAAATAAAATACACCCGCGCTGTCAAAAATCGGGGTGTTACATTGTGGTATCAGAGCTTTGGTTTGGATTTCTATGGGACTGTGGAGTTTTGGTTATAGATTGTAGGTCAACTTGTAGATTGGGAGTTGTTATCTGATCATGCGTCGGGATAAGTTGTCTGAGTTGTCAGGTCTGGTGTATTTGTTGTGTATTGATGTAGTTGAAATTTATTTTTGGAATTATTCTAAGGGGTGTTGAGATTTCTTCTTGATGTTGGTTTTGAGGAAACAATGCATCCAAGAAGGTTTGACGCAGCAAGAGTCAACGACAATGGGGATGATCAAATGGCCGAAGCTATGAATAACATGGTTGCTTTTGTTGCTGCACAGACTACTGCATAGACTCTGCGAGATCTGGAGAAGAGGGAAATAGAGATATGTGCTGCTGCGTCAAGGGGATTAGAAGATTTTCGTCGTTACCATCCTCCAAAGTTCAGGGGTAATGAGAACTCAGAAAAAGTTGATCAATGGATTCACGAAGTGGAAAATATCTTCGAGATGACGGATTGTCAGGCAGAGTTGAAGTGAATCATGACGACATGAAAATTATGAAGTGGTTCCAAGGACACATAAGCTATGTGTTGGTGTTAACTCGAAGATGATGAGTATGGATGGATTAACATTAGACTAATAAGATCTAAGTGGAGGACTTTTGTTAAGAAAAGTATTAGATGTTTTCCTGGTAGATTTCAGGATGAGACTAGATGAAGTTTGATAATTGTCAAAGAGAAGTGAACATCATGAAATGGTTGAGAAGACGAGGCTTCCTTTTGGAATAGTATTTGGTGCTTAGGTGTCCAGGAAGAGGCTTGTATTAAAGTCAAGGGGCACCACACATTAGGGGTGAGTACCACCTTGGGTAAGAAAATGACACTTTAAGGAATAGCCAATACCTTCAGGGATAAGGTCGAGCATTCGAGTTAAACTAGAGTCATAACTTAGATTGTTAAGTATGAATCCCATGACGATTATAAGAGAGAGAGTATATATTTCTTTGATAAGTGACAAATATCTGTGTAGTTTAGGAGATGGTAAGTATGGATAGTGATTTTAGATGAAACTATAAATGCGTAAGTGTGAATTTCGGGTGATGTCTGGATAAACATAATGGGTTAAGCCTTGATGTATTGAACCATATGTCACTATTAAGTGGAATTGGAAGTATAGAGTACGAGGATACTTAGAGAATGTAGCAAAGTAAGGTTATTAAAGGATGATAAACATTTGGAGAATGTGTATATTTTGATAGGATAGAGGGATTGATCAAGATTTGATTTGGGACCCTAAGATGATTGATCTTTAAGTCGATGGTTTAAAATCCACAAGGTTATGAATGAGAGTGTTTGAAGATTTACTAAAAATATTGTGTTATGAATAGAAGAGTTTTAATTAGTGAGAGTACTAAGACGATTAGAGTCAATGATGAAAAAGATCTGGTATTGTATCTTAAGATGAAATGGATGAAATTAGACGGTGTGATGAGTATTTGGAGATTTCGAGGATCAAATTTTATAATCTTATTTAATGGTAGAAAGTGAAAAAGAAGAAATGTAACAAATGATTTATGGTTTAGTTGTTGGTCTTGAGCAATCAAGCGTTAAGATTTAAAATGAGTGTTTCAGTGACTAGATGGACGATGAAAAATATGTAGATCTTTGAGATATTTTACTGCAAAGTTTCGAGGACGAGGTTTATAGCTAATTAATTCTTAGTAAGTGCTTATTGGGAACAGTTGAGAAATCGTTCTTTACGACGTTTGATTGTTAGGATTCTTTCAATTTGTACCTCGGTGAAGGTTGGGAATGAATAAGAATCCAACAAGTGAACCAAATTTTGGAAAATGTGCCAAGAAAAATTGTCAGAACAACACATGGAGATGCAACTTATGACGATTAAGGATTTATGAAAGGAATTATCTCACTCGTAATTCAGATATTGTTATTATAAAAGGAATGCGAATTATACAAAGGCACTAATTGAGTGTATGTCATGGGGGTTGTTATTGTGTTCGCCAATCAACAGAGTTTAATGTTTGGGTGATAGGGAATAATTGAGCATGAAATGGAAAAGTTTGGTAGGAAATAGTAAGGCTTGATTTATTGAAATCACAACAATGAAGATGTATCAAGGTTCGAGGTAGAAATTTAAGATTTGTATAAATGGAAAAGTGATTGAGTGAATACAATATCTTTGATCTGTCATAATGAAAAGATAATCATCAAGCTGCAAATAAAGGACGTGGCAGAATTGAGAAGTATCATAATGAATGTTGGTAGTAGATGTAGGAAAATTATTTTCGGGTTTGTCCAGAATTGCGACGTATGTAGGAAAAGGACTAGTGAAGCGTAAATTTAAAGTGTTAGGCGTGAGACAAATGTAGGTCGTAATTAGTGAATGAAATTCAAGTTGGATTTTTGTTGGAGACGTGACTCTTGAAATGAAGTACTAAACTGGAAGGAAGTTTGTGTATCTTGAGCAGTATAGTTTTGGCATGTTATCGAAAAAATTTGAGGAAGCTTAGATCACCAAGCAGATGTGGGGATGAAACTATTAGAGTTATAATTATAACAACATACGGATAAGAACACTATGGTTTGGCGTAGTTGTGCGACTAAAGAGAAATCGAGGATTTGTGGACCATGGAGACATTTAGGAGTTCTCGGCGGTAATGATTGTTTTGTGCTCTGTGTGTTGATGTCATACTCAGTGTTTCAGTTTGGTACCAAATGGATGATTCCTACCAAGTTGATGTATATGAGGCTATGTGACATAGCTATGGGCGATTGTACTTCATCGATAGGATCAAAGTTATAGGAAAATAAGGAAAAACTCAGTGGGCCTTGAGGAGATTGTTTGACCGCTTGTGCATTAAAATAACCTTAAGTGCAAGTCGCAAAGAGCGGTAATACAGTTCAGTAAAGATAGTCTAAGCCACCATCATGGTTGTTGGCTACTTATTGACAAATTGAGGAACTGATCATCCTTAATCTCTTGTTGATAGTAAACAAAATCATGTTGAATGGAACGAGTGAGTCTTTCCGGCTATGGTAATGTATAAAATTAGTAAGCACCCTATAAAAAGAGGTAGCCAACACTTTCTTCGAGTGGGCCAGGTGAAACAAGTTGTGACTTGTAAGTTGAATTTGAGTACAAACCTAGAGTGGATTGCTACTCGTACTTTAAGTTTCGAGGACGAAACTTCTTTTTGGAGGGTAGTAAGGTAAGACCCTTAATTTTAAATTCTAATTTATGTATTTCGAGGAATTTTGGGCTAAATTTCTGAGGCTTTTTAGCCAATTTTATGGCATTATGTGAGTTAAATGCCAAAAATATCTTTTTAGGGACCCGATTAAAATTATTCGTCGATGAATAATTTTATTTAATTACGGTGAATCTTTTGTCGAAGAAAAAAAATTCTGAGATGCAGCATTTTTCAGAAAAATTCATTTGGCCATTGAATTGTAGCGAGAGTAGATATTTTTCTGAAAAATTGGTTTGTGACGTGATGTGAGGTGACAGACGTAATGATGATTTTTATAAAAAATATCTAGATATTTGTAAATATCTAGATATTTGTTTAGATATTTATTGTTACTATTATTATTATTTTAATATATATATATATATATATATATGCATATGAAAGGCAAAAAGGAAAAGAAAACTTTTCCCTGTTTCACGTTCTCCCTCCATCTTTCTTACATTCTCTCTCTGTTTGAAGAAACAAAAAAACCAAAGTGTTGTTGGTTTTGAGAAAAACACAAACACAAACCTCAGTTTATCTACTAGATCTAAGCTTCCAATCGAGAAGTGACAGAAGGGAAAGTTGCTCTTTGCCACACTGCGGTGCTAGTGAGATAGTTTTCAAAGTGACGACTCGAGCAGAAGTTTTATCGGAATTAATCGTGGCGCCGTAATCGGTTGTTAAAACTACAACGGAGGTAAGGGCTCCTTCCAAACTTTTAGTTTGCATTTAGGACATTAATTGTGATTTTGTGGAAAAGAAATTTGATGTATTTGAGGTGTGATTTTGTGAAAAATTAATTTAATGTGATTATGTGTAATTTAGTGGAATTTAAATTTGAGGTGGTTTGTGGTGATCCATATTTGATGTGATTTATATGTTCATAATTATTATTATGAATTTTTGAGATGTGATTTATTTGTGGATTTCGTAGAAAATAAATTGATGAAATTTGGTGGTTTATGTGTAAAAATATGGAGTTTTGAAATTGGGTGAGTTATGTTTGAATTGTTGAAATTTAATGGAGGTGCTATATATGTGTTGTGGAAATTGAATTGATTGAATTTGGTATGAATTGGCAGTAATTAAATTTGATGTTTTTGAGTTACGTATTGAGTTATTTTCAAATAAATGAGTTTGAACTGAAGTTGAAATTTTACGAAAAATTTAGAGTTGTTAAAGTTGTGAAAAAATTCAAATTTTAACTAAGTTAAAGAGTTTGAGCAAAAAGATAGATTGAAATTAAAAATGGTTAGAGTTTAAAATATTACTCTTTTAATTACTCTTTGATTGAGTTTAAAAAGAAAAAAAAAAAGGGTTTAGAGTATTTTATTAACTCAAAAATTTCGGTGCTTTAATAGTCGAGTGTGTGTATGTGAAATTTGGACAATATTTGTTTAATTTAGTTTTAAGTAAATAATATAGATTATTTGGTTTTAAAAGTTTGGTGTGTGAGAAAGATTTAATTTTAAGAATTTTGTTGTGTGTGAATTAATTTTATTGTGAATAAATTGTTATAAATATTTATGTTTATGTAGTTAGCTCCTTGAGTCTCGAAAATGAATCGAGACCGTTGGTACCGAGTTAGCGGTGGGGAGAACTCTGATATATTAATGTTGTTGTGGTGATTCATGGTTGAAAATTTTGGAGATTGAATATCGGTGACTAATGTTTGGAAATTTTGGTGAGTCATGTTTGGTGAAATTGATGTGCTCATAATTAATATTATGAATTTTTGAGAAGAAATTTATGTGTGACTTGGTGGAAAATGAATTTAATTCAATTTAGGTGTGAATGGAATTTGGAGTTGTGATTTATGTGTGGTTGTGAAAATTTTAATTGGTGTGAATAAATATGTTTGAGTATGCTCTGTTTTGTGTTTGAAAAATCATTAGTGTTAAATGAGTATTAAAAATGGGGAATCTTTTAATAGCTGCATTTACTTAATTATTATGGTGAAAAGAGTTAGAGTATGCTCATGCATTTTATAGTACATGGTGACCGCGATGGGGCCATGGTGATAGTGGTGACCATGATGGGCCACGGGATGATGCCATGTGAATTGTTGGTTCATCTTATCCTTGCGGAGATTGTCGCGTCGTGCTGATCTGTGAGAGATTGCACGCTAGAATGTGCTGATCTGTGAGCGATTGCACTCTAGAAAATCGTGCTGGTCTGTGAGAGACTGCGCGCTAGTAAATTATGTTGGTCTGTGAGCGATTGCACTCTTGTATGTTGTGCTGGTCTGTGAGAGACTGCACGCTAGTAAATCGTGTTGATCCCTGAGAGATTGCACCTTGGTAATCAGTACTGGTTTGTGAGAGGCTGTACAATTATGATTTACGCCCTTCGAGGAGGGTTTTGGTTTGGAATTCTGGAATCATGCATTTTGGCATATACGCGTTGCATTAGAGTGTTTGGTATGCGAGTTATGTTTGTTATACTATGATGATTGGATATACATATTCGATTGTTGTTGTGATTTGTCGTAATTGCTTAAGGTGTGAAGTTGGGTTGATTAAATTTTGATGTAATTATGTGTTCATAATTGATTTAATGAATATTCGAAGTGTTGATTTATTCAGAGCTATTTTAGAACTGAAAATCTGCATTTTCTCTGTTGTATTCGGCTATGACAGTGCAGTTTGTTAAAACTTCATTTTTCAACATTGTTTATGCATTTTTGGACATATGAAAACCCTTTCGAGGAGTATGCTAAGACGAATGGTTCCTTTGAGCACTTGAAAATATAAGAATTTTGCTATGTGATATTTGTTAATTTCGGTTGGTGACCTTTACAATTATTGTGGAAATCTGGGTTTTGCCCTCAGATAAGAAACAGGATCATCCGACCTGTTAGTACCCTGGAGATGGGAAAGTAGTTAGTCATACCTGACCGAAGCTATGTTAGAAGGATCTTGCGGGGCGCGTGGAGATTACCTAGGTTGTATAGCTTTTTGTAGCATGATCAGATTAGAGGGTTGTATAGGGTTTAGTTATCTTTCTTTTGTGGATGTATTTATTTCAATTTGAAAGACTGTACCTATACCTCATATTGTCAGCTTGACTTTTATTTTGATGGGTCCTTGTACCATTTTTTTTGATGCGACGTGGGGAAGTTAAAATTCTTGGGGCAATGTTTTTGTACAGGTGTCTGCCGAGAATACTCCAGGGGTATGAGCTATGTCTGATAGGTCTCATAGCCCCGATGTATTTTGTCGTGTAAATACTTTGGGTTTGTATTTCAAAAACTATTTCCGCTGCTTGTAAATATTGTTGGCTTTTGTCGTTATGTTACGACTTAAATATTTCATCCAAAAGTATTTTCTTTGTTTTAAAAAAAATAAAAAATAAAATAAAATACACCCGCGCTGTCAAAAATCGGGGTGTTACAATGTGACTTAAATAAATGCAAAAAAAAAAATGAAATTTCATCAAATTTTAGACCAAAATTCTGTTTGAGGGACCAAAACTGGGGAGAAACAAAATGGGGGGACTACTTTTGCGAATCAGCTAAAATAGGGGGACCAAAACTGCAATTAAGCCAAAGTAAAATTGATTTGCACCATAACACAATAATACAACAATGATATTCAGTGAGCATTAAAGCAATTGTAGGATACACAATATAAAGCAAAATAGATATGGAGAATATGTGTTACATCTTCCAATTCTTTACACAGCATATCATCATGAACTAAATGCTTACAACTCTAAATTCATCGATCGATAAGTATTGTTCTAAAAAATACTAACATATTAACATCATTAATATACCAAAAGTGTTACTTAGTGCCATTCACTCCTAATCAGTATAATGGTGGAATGTTTGCCTCATCAAGGGGGTGTCTACATAATAATAAAAACTAATTAACATTATGATAAGTTTAAAAGAAATTATAGTCCATTTTCAAACACAAATAAAATTACCATAAAAAATGTTGTGAAACTGAACTGATCCTTTTGTGGGGGCTCAAAAGTTGGAGGTGCCGAACAAGAAACTTCATCGAGCATGTGACTTGCTCCTAGTTTATTCTATAATTATTTTTTAAATTAAAACCAAGTATAATACATGTAAAATTAAAAAAGTGATCTATATATTGACTTAAATACATGAGATACTTGACTACATAATTTCCTTCTAGGCGGAGCTTTTTTCTTTTCAATAAAACTTTTAGGACACTTGTACATGTGTCTCTTTAAGTTAGGTTGTTTCTTGAATCGTGTTGGTTACATAACATTATTACTCACAAATGTCAGGTTCTCATTAATGTCATTGTCTATGACTTGTGAGTGACATTCCATTATTTTCTTACACATGACATCTACATAATTAGCAACAATCTTAAAGTGTTCTTCACAAGGCAATGCCTCGACCATCACTCGAATGAATTTAGAGACAACTTGTCTAAACTTGCGTGTTTGAGATAATTTTGAATCTCCTTCAACCTTTTCCCCCTAAAATCTTGCACAATGCTACAATGAGCTTCTCTTGTCCACCTTCTTAAAATATACTTCTCAGGAATGACCTTCGCATCATTTGCTTCAAACATTTTCAATGCATGTGAACAAAGTATGCCAAATGTCTCAAACTTTCGACAACTACAAGTAATAGAGGTTGAAGCACGATAGAATGACACTCTCCAAAATCCTTCATGGTTGACCATAGTGATGATGTATTCACATAAAGAGTGAAACTCGTTTCTATCTAATATGGATAAAGCTAAGAATAACTTAAACTCGTTTTGAAACAACTCAAATACAATGTGTGTGCATATTTTTCCCATTTGTATCAGTATTGGTGACAACTTGTATCTTAACCTTGCAAGCTTATGTGAGAACTCATACTCACAACTCAACTTGTTGCTTTTCTTCTCCTCAACAACTCGTTCAAAGTGCTTGAAGAATTGTATAATATCCACATTGGGTTTTATATTGGATTTGAAGTGAGCATTCAAGCTTTCACTTAGTTGGGTACTCTGCATGCCAAGAGTGAATGCTTCCTTCTTGTAACAAAAAGCCCATTTTTTAATAGCATAAACTAATTTAATCCAATTATTTTCATGAACATCATATTGGTTAGTTAAGTTTGTACAAGCAGTCTCAAAATCTACTTCAATGTCAATATCATACATGCATTTCTTGAGATCTCTTAAAAGATTACTTCTTCCCTTCATCAAGTTCCCAAGGTGTTTAATTTCATCTTGCAACAAGTGTCATATGCATAAACCATGATGAGTCTCAAGCATCACTTCAGCCAGTGCCCTGGCCATAGCTTGATCTTGGTTAGTGAAAACAATCCTTGGTTTTTTATTTTATTTTTATGGTTGTGTGCTTGTAAGAATGTATCAAACAACCACTTAAATGACTCAATTGTCTCATCATACAATAGTGTTGCACCAAAGATGATTGAACCCTATGGTAGTTGAAACTGAAAAACAAAGCAAGTGGTCTATTAGCATGATTGGCACAATATGTAGTGTCCAATGACACAAATTCGCCAAAATACCCGTAATCCAACACTATATTTGCATCATACTAAAATAAATTTGTAATTTATTCTTCTATATCCATTTGGAATGCGTGAAAAAAGACGGATTCTCCAACAATTATCGTTGAAAATATTTTGAAAGGCAGCCAACATCGTCATACATCATACTTCCTTGTCTTCTTGCAGTGAGCTAATTTTTTACATTAAATCCAAGATTAGCTCTATGTTCTGCATGTGTGCTCATAAGTTGAAATGTTGACTTTTGCCTTAATCCATAATCATTAGTCAAATCAATCTCATATGCTTAGACTTCAGTTATCTTTCTATGTGATGCAAGCATGTGTGTTGTCTCTGAATGTTGTATAGGATGATTATGATCCTCTACAAATTCATGGATGACAAAATTTCCATTTTTGCATACAAGTGAAATCCTTACTTTGCAATCCGTTCTAGTCTCAGCTCTATGGATGTTAACAAAAGCATCTCTCTTGTATATCTTTCGTACCCCTTCCTTGGAACAAACAAACCTACATGATGATATAGTGTCGTCTTTATTCTTGTTCGCATAACATTTTCTAACTCCAAAACCAACATGTGCACTATATGTAAGTCGAAATTGATAAGCCACATCTATATTGTCAAATTTCATACCAACCCTTGGCTTCCAATCAACATTTGAAGATGACATATTTGATCAAACTTCATAAGTGAAGTAACCTAAAAATTGAATAAAATAATTAAATGAAAGAAAAACTATGGAATAATGAATGAACCATGTATTGCTTTGTTTTTTAGTTAAAAAAAAACCGTGTTGCTCTATTTTGCAAGTATCACAACTTCAAAGCAAAAGAATAGGTATCACAACTTAAAATAGCTCTACAAAAATAATTTGACATAACTAATAACATTCCACTCCATTATATTATAACAAAATTAATACAACTAAGATAAAACATAACAGCTTCTAACTCTATTATCCAGTGATTTGAAGAAAAAAAATTCAATCATATTTGTGAAAAAAAGAATTAAATGGAGTTATTTGATTATCAAAATATGACAACACAGACTGTAAATTGAACACATATGGTAATGCATAAGAAGGCGACACGTGGGTCAAACGGAGGGGTACCTTTCTCGCCACGTGGCACGTGGCTTTAATTATTAAACATGGCTATGTTGAATTTAAGGAAGAAAAAAAAATGTGAGATGAGAAAAATGCGAGACAAAGAAAGTAAAGATATTGAAAAAGACGATGTGAAGCCGAATTGGGTCAAAGAAAGCTATCTCACATTTTTTTTCTTCTTAAACTTCCATTGATATTTTTAATTTAAAAACAATTAAGGCCACATGACTCTTTTTAAAGCATTCGATTGATCCAAGGACACAAAGTGGGTGAAAGACACCCTACCCTTCCTGTTTATAAGCCAGAGGATCCAACAACCATGTAATAACGCCACAATATTCGTGTGATTTCAATAATTTTTTTATTTTTTTATTTGTAACATTTTTTTGTATGAAAATGAATTTAATGTGTCAATTTACATGGTGACGTGTCTAAAATATTTTTTATACATAAATGTATTAAATTTGATTTTTTATTTTTAAAAATAAATTAATAATATTAATAAAAAGTGTGTTTGGAAAACAATACACTTAATAACTTGAAATAATTCATATGTTTATGGACAATTTTTTTAACAGTGTTTATAATTAAAGGTAGGGTAGTATAAACTTCAGTGGAATTAACTTCATAAAAAAATAATTTAAATTCAATTAAAGGTTTAATCTTTTACTTTTCTTAATAAACTAGATGTGATTAATGACCTTGAATTTTTATTTTTCTTTGATAAATGATTATATGTGGACACTACGCGAAAAAACGCATTTTACAGCGCTTTTTTTAAGCCATTTACAGCGTTTTTTCAAAAAAATAAGCGTTGTGGAAACGAGCGTTTTTTTGACAAGCGCTGTAAAAGCCTTATAACGTGATGCGCAAACGTTATATGACCTACTACATCGCTTGTTTTACAGCGCTTTGAATCAAAAGCGCTGTAATAGGTTCCATTATTTTTAAAATATAATTACAACAGCGCTTGTGTTTAGCAAGCGCTGTAAAATGGGAGCTGTTAAATGTTATTTTTGGCGTAGTGGGAAGATATTGATATGGTTGATAGAAGTAAGATAGTTATTAGGTAGACTATATTTACATATGATTTCTATGTATATTAGGGTCAAGTACTCAAGTAGACTATTTAGTTGTGTTGACTTTAAACTTTGGATAGGGAATTCCAACCAAAAAATAATTATTTTGAATCTTTGTATTCGCACGTGTCCATGGTTATTATTTATCTACGTGATTTACAAAATAATACATCAATTTATATACTATATACATTATGAATATGTTTAGAAAATTAAAAGTAACGAGAAATGATGACATGTAAAATACAACTGTAGACTTTTTTTTTATATGATATATAATTAAACTAAATAGAGCATATTAAGCATAAATATAATTGTATAAACAAAAAAAAATATGCAATTTTATTATTGAAAACTTGTTACGTGTAATATAGCGATTTTAAAATTTTTATTAGTGAGAATTTAGTCTGTGTATGATAGTTCAATCTTATAAGTAACAATATGTCTCGTATATAATACATATTTTGAATTTTTTATGAGGAAGAATTTATCTCGTGTACGATAGTTCAATACCATTAGGAATAATTTGTCTCATTTATGATTATTATTTTAAATTTTTTATAAGTGATAATTTGTCATGTGTATATTTTTTCAATCTCATAATTGATAATTTGTTTCGTGTATTATAATTATTTTCAATTTTATTTTAAAGATATAAAAAAATATTAAATTTAATTAATTGATCAGAGACAAACTTTTATTCTGTGTATTAATTGTACGTTTCAACGACTTCTTTAATGTCTTATTTATAAAAACAACTTCAAAAAATTAAAGTGTCCGAACCCACTAAAATTATAAAACCGAGCTAATTATTAATCAAGGTAAACTATCCAACCAAAATTAAACGATGGTTGATATATGTGTTAATTTCATTCTTGGTTTCTAATTATAGCAAGAAGCTCACCATTGTCAACAATTTCAATACTAGAAATGCTTATAGGAGATTAATCAAGGTAAATAAATTAAACACATGCAATTTCACTAATCCAATATATATACACGAAATTTGAATTCCATCAAAGCCCACTACTTTCAAAATATTCAAATGATATAATATGCATTTCCACTGATTTGACATATATAACAATATTCGAATTCTCATTAAGAGACCACTTATTTAAAATTACTCTATAATGATATCATGTTTAACACTAAAATATTAAATCATCGTACAAGTTTATCACGATAAAATGTTATAATTATAAATAATTTAGTGTACACACTCCCATGAAATACTATATTTTATAGTACAAAATCATTTATATAAGTGGTTATATAATTTTGTTGTTAATAGAGTTTCACATACTTAATCACATATTTTTCACAAAACAGAAAATAAAAATATCATTAAAACAAATGGTTACTTGATATCAATATGAAACTCAATAAATTAATATCTCTTCATTGATATCAATATGAAACTCAACATATTAGTAACTCATGGACCTCTCATCGGGCCTGACAAAATGAATCAACCCATCCACGATCTATTCAATAACTAAAATCCAACACATAATGCAGTGGTCAATGCTAATTTACTATAATTTATTTAATAATAATAATAGATTACTATCAATCTTTAATTGATTAATTAAATAATTAATGTAATATTCTCTTTCTATATATAATTGAATTAATGAATTCACTAACACAATCATTCAAGAAACCATTTCATTTAAACAAATAAACTTATAATCAATAATTCAAGAAGAAAAGAATAAAGAGAAATGAAATTCACTATGAACAAAATATTTTGAACAAGGTTTTATAAATCAAAGCTCAATAATGTCTACACCCAAAGATTGATTAGAAGACCTAGCCATCCATTATATTAGGATCCATTATATTAGGAGAGAACTCATTGAAATCAAAATTATAAAGAGAGAAAAGTTGGAAACTTCAAGACGAAGGAACCACAAGAAAAAAGCTCTTCAATTTTCTTTTTTTCCACCATTTTCAAGTATGAAGTTTAACCTCCTTTAATCATGTTTATTTTACAGGAAAATAACATTCATTAGCTATTTGAAAAGTTACGATATTGAGAAGTAAGTGATGGACATTCCCCTATATAACTATTAGAAAACAAAATTGCTTTAGAAAATAAGAGAGCATTGTCAAACTAATATATGAATCCTAACAACCAATCCAAAGTCTTCCAAACACGTATACTGACTAGGAAGAAAAAAGGATCCACAATCTTTAGTTATATCTAGTTATGGATCATTTTTTTAAATCTTGACTTCTGCAAGCATAAATCAACTATAAGTGCTCTCAGATTTGACCAATTTCATCACATGTTGAGAAGTCATTTAACAGGTGGATTGTGACACCCTAAACTCAAAAATAATATATATAATATTTTGTACTAGATTTTTATAAGAATTTGAAGCGTATAAATAAAATCTATTTTCAAAGAAATAAAAACTTTTGTAACTAGTCGGGTTCCTCTAAATACACGTGTAACAATTCAACTTTATTCTTTAAATTAAAACACTGCAATCTCAATAGACTTGAATTAACTATAATTTCTTAATTTAATTCTAAAAACATACTAGTACATATAAGTTTTTCATACGAAATATCATTTCTAATAACAAAAAAAAGTAAAAGTAAAATACGAATTACAATTCTTATTCCCGGTATCACCTATAAGAGCGAGGTTTCTGCTAAACTTGAATTTCAAAATTCATTAACCTGTAATAACTGTGATTTTACAAACGCAGGGTCAAGCCAGTCAAACACAAACAACGAAGGAGGTGAGTTTTGAAATCATGTTAATAGTATAATATAAGTAAGACGAACACACAATTAATCATAAATAAACTATATCATTACACAAACATTCTTCAAGGAAAAACATAATATTATAAAGTCAAAATCACTCAAGGAAAATCAATACATTTCACTATAACATCAAATCATCTAAGAAAAATTATTATCGCACACGACACATATTAATCACAACAAAACAATCACAAGAAAATGCAATGTTATGCATGAGCTTAGACTCTACTTCACAATGTGGTACCATTCTAACTCTGAAGTACTTGGTTAGGACGCTTGATACTATGCCACCATTCCGGTGGACGGAAAAATCAAATTGGTCCTGCCCTCATAGATCCCCTCAACTCAACCTGAGACACATATACACGACAATCGAGGTAAACGTGTGTTGCATGGTAGCTCCCAATATTTGGAGTGCTACCTCCAAGTCACCTAGGAATTCTCCACTCGAATACCTCCACAGTTTAACAATCTTGCCTTAACGCTCAACAACAGACCACCACGATCAGGCTCATTTAGTTGTACTTCCCCGGAACCACTAGGCTTGTCAAGTCCTACCTATATGGTGACAAAATAATCTTCACTTCGCAAATTCTCAATATTTATTTTCTCCCTTCGTTGACCTATGATACTCCATTAAGATCGTCATCTCAAACACAAATTGAAATCACCATTATTTCATCAACTATGGGGTTACTTCAATATTTTTATCACAAATTTATAAAAACACTATCATTAATCACACATCATCATCATCACATAAACTCATCACAAATTTATAGCATCACTATCATCAATCATACATCATCATATAAACTTATCACAAATTTATAATATCACAATTATTAATCATACATCATCATCACATAAAATTATCACAACACTGAAGTAGCAATGTCAATTTACAAGGAAAGGGGTTTGAGTTGTAAATTAACCTATTTAAAATTTAATGTTAAAATCTTTAGATAATAACTCAAGATAGAAAATAACGTCCATTCCTCACAACTGTGAGATTTTCCACTAAGTGTTCAAACAAAGAACATTCTTGGTTTTACAACGTTATTGGTTTTTCACAATTTTGTTACGAAACCTTGATTTGTAACAGCAATTCCTTTCCACCCAAAAATGATTCAATCAAGTCACCTATCAATATTGAGAGGATTTTACAATTCACCTTTAACCATAAAAGGATTTTTACAACAAAACTCAAACTATAAACAACCCTTATAGTTTTGAGTTTACACACTAATGATTTAGAGAGATTGGTTGAATCTAATTATGCTTAACTCGTGTTTGAGAATAGATTCTTGATAAAATAACTCAATAATACAATCTGTGTATATGATGATGATTTCAAAACTGAATCTTTTGCAAATGAGAAGCTTTCAAATATGTGAGTGTATGTGATTGATGGATTTTCTTAGCACTTGAATTTCTTCATTTTCCTTGAGCTTGGGGTTCCTTTTATGGGCTTTAGGATGTTTAATGATACTCAAAAGGAGTCGTTGGAAGTGCTTTGTTAGTTTTGACCAAAGACCAGATTTTATGATTTATAAAATGTTCAAGTATTTGAACACTTTTGAGTTTTATTTTACTGGTCTGGATTTCTTCATTCTTAGACAGTTATGATCTTGTTTAGTGATACTTTAATCTTTAGATATATGATTGATGAGATCAGTTCAATATATGTTTTGATTCGCACAAAACAAGCTGAAGAATGATGACATAAGGTTGGAGAATGATGTAACAAAGCTAGAGAATGATGTTCATTAAGCTGGAGAATGTTTGTATCATTCTGGACTGATGACGTCATACTTGGAAAATGATTGTTGATCATTCTGGAGATAGTTTTTAATTATTTTGGAGAAAGATGTTTGCTGCTAAAGATCATGTGTAACATGCTAGAGAAAGTTTATCAGTCTGGAGGTTGATGTTACACTGCTGACGAATGATCATTTGATACTTTTGGTTTGAGTTGTGCCTTTGATCCTTTTGAGTGACTCTTTTTCCCATATGAGAGTTGTACATTCCTAGTATATGAAATGGAAATCCATTCGTGATTTCCAAGAGCTTTCCTTGCATTATAAACTGATGAGATCTTGCTTGCTGAAAATGACAGGAACATGGAGAACATTTTTGGTTCAGTTTTGTTCATTTTTAGCTCGTTCTTTGAATTGATTTCTCTTGCATTTTCTTTGTACCTAACTTGGATTATTACACTAAAAAACACATGTTAAATTAACACATGATTTAGAATCATAATTAAAGTCCTTAATTAACTTATTATTTGTTTTCATCAAAACAATAATTTGTAATTTGGCCTCAACAATCTCCCTTTTTTTGATGATGACAAATATATTAATTTAGATTTTGATTTTGATTCTACCATCAATCATAGAGAGCTTAATAGCTCCTCCTCAAAATATGCTTCAGATTTTATCAAAATATTTTTTCATTAATTGCATCTAAAAGCATATTTACATACAGTTAATTTGGCATAAATTCAAACATTTTTGAAATATGCAGAAGTACAATTTACCAAAGGACTTCTTAATTATAGATTAGATTAAAATAAAAGCTAAACTAATCTCCCCCTTTGTCATAGCAAAAAGGAATGGGAGAAGAAAAAATGTAAAGCTAATCCTGTTTAGAGAGGGAGGTAGAAGATTCTTCAGATGACGATTGTAAGACCCATAATTTTAAAGTACCTTTTATGTATTTTTGGTATATTTTGGATTTTGGCTCGGAGGCTTTTAAGCCAAAGTTAATAATATTTTGGAGTTTTATAATCAAAAAGATATTTCGATGCCAATTAGAATTTCTCGTCGATAAATAAATTGAATTTAACTGCGGTAAATACTTTACGGTTAATTTAAGGCGTTTCGGGTGAAAAGGTAATTTAATAAATATCTAGATGTTGAGATATTTGTTAAGTTATAATTATTTTATATATATATGTTTGCTTGGAGGGAAAAAGAAAGGAAAACTAGAAGGAAGGAAAAGGAAAAGAAAATAGTATATAAAGGAAGGAAGGAAAAAGGAAGAAAGGAAAAACAAAGGAAAGAAATAGAAAGGAAGGAAAATCTTCAATTCCATCTTCTTCCTCTGAAAACTCACGCAAGGAACCAAGAAAATTCATCCTCCTCCATTTTTCGTTTTCGTTGCTTCCTTTTCTTCAAAACTAGTGACCCAAGGTTGGGTGAGGGTTAGATCAAGGTTTTCGTAACTCCACTCTTCCTCTTTGATTCGAAAACGAAGAAATACGGTTTTTAAGATCCAAACACAAACCCCTCCGTTTCTCCTAGATCCAAACCTCTTTTCTCGAAGAGATAGAAGGGAAAGTTGCTCACCTCCGTGCTACGGTGCTAGTGCACTACTTTGGAAGCGGCGTTGCAAGCGGAGATTTTACCGGAATTTCTCGCGGAACCGGAAACTCTCGATAAAGCTAACTTTGAGGTAAGGGCTCCTTCCAAACTTCTAGCTTGCATTAGGGACTTATCTGTAGTTGTGTGGGAAGGAATTTGTTAGGGTTAAATGTATCGATTTGGGGAAAAACGAAACTAGTGCGTTATGGGTAAAAACCTTAGAGTTAGGTTTTGTTTATAGTGATGAATGTTTCGTGGTAAATGAATTTGAATGTCATTGTGTATGATTATGGGTAAATGAAACTTGATGTTTGTTAATTGGTGTGGTTGTTGTGAATTATGGTTTGAATGTGAAAGTATGTTTGAATTTGTTTCTGTGGAATTTGAAAACCATTAGAGTTAAACGAGTATTAAAAATGGGGAATCTTTTAATACCTCGGTTTACTTAATGTGTATTTGAGGAAAATGTTTAAGTTAACTGGGCGTTGAGAATGGGGAATCTCTTAATGTCTCGGTTACTTAACTATCGTTTTTGAAAATCGTTTCGGTAAATGAGTATTAAGAATGGGGAATCTCTTAATATGACTGTTTGCTTAACGTTTTGTTTTGAAAATCATTAAGTTAAATCGGTATTAAGAACGGGGAATCTCTTAATGACTTATTTAATTAATGTTGTTTGAAAGTCGTTTCGGTAAATGAGTATTAAGAATGGGGAATCTCTTAATATGACTGTTTGCTTAACGTTTTGTTTTGAAAATCATTAAGTTAAATCGGTATTAAGAACGGGGAATCTCTTAATGACTTATTTAATTAATGTTGTTTGAAAGTCGTTTAAGTTAAATGGGTATTAAAAATGGGGAATCTTTTAATATCTGCATTTGCTTAACGATTGTTGTGAATGGAGTCTGTGTATGCTCATGCATTTCATTTGGTAAATTGTGTCGACCCGTGATAGGTGACACCTTGGTAAACTGTACGGACCCGTGATAGGTTGTACGTTTGCGATTTACATTTTAGTAAATCGTGTTGACCCGTGATAGGTGACACCATGGTAACTGTACTGACCCGTGATAGGTGGTACATTTACGATTTACATTTTTGGTGGATTGTGCTGACCCGTGATAGGTGGCACCTAGGTAAACAGTACTGGTCTGTGATAGGCGGTACGTTTACGATTCCCGCTTTTTCTTTTAGTAAATCGTGTTGACCCGTGATAGGTGACACCATGGTAACTGTACTGACCCGTGATAGGTGGTACATTTACGATTTACATTTTTGGTGAATTGTGCTGACCCGTGATAGGTGGCACCTTGGTAAACTGTACGGACCCGTGATAGGTTGTACGTTTGCGATTTATATTTTAGTAAATCGTGTTGACCCGTGATAGGTGACACCATGGTAACTGTACTGACCCGTGATAGGTGGTACATTTACGATTCCCGCTTTTTCTTTTAGTAAATCGTGTTGACCCGTGATAGGTGACACCTCGGTAAACTGTACTGACCCGTGATAGGTGGTACGTTTATGATTTACGCATTTTAGTAAATCGTGCTGACCCGTGATAGGTGGCACCTCGGTAATTGGTACTTTGGCCTGCGATAGGCGGTACAATTATGATTTACGGCCCTTCGAGGAGGGTTTTGGTTTGGAATTCCGAGTCCATGCATTTTGGCATATACGCATTGCATTAGGGTGCCTGGCACGCGAGTCATGTTTGATTTGAGTTTATGATTGAGTGATTCGAATTTTGATTTATCGTGATAACTGAGATGAAGGTGTTAAGTGCTATGTGTTGTGTATTGTGTGTGAGTATGATGGTTATCGAACCTTTGTGTGTCGTAGTAATCGCGTAGGAATTGCTAAGTGTTAGGTTGTGGACTTGATTAGGAATGACTTAGGTTAATTCATGAATTTTTGGAAAACTGATCAGGGAAATCGATTTCCCAATCGATTGGATGGGTAAACAGGGACTTGGCCAATTCACAAAATAGATTAGCCAATCGCTTTCGAAATCAATTTTCAAAGGAATCAGTTAAGAAATCGATTGCCCAATCGATTAGGCCTTAAGTCAGGGGCTCAGGAACCAATCAATCGATTTACCAATCGATTGAATTCAGCCCAGGATTCTGTTTTCATTAAGAATCCCTCACCAAATCGATTAGGAAATCGATTGGCTCGAAACCAGGGGCTCAGGAACCAATCAATCGATTTACCAATCGATTGAATTCAGCCCAGGATTCTGTTTTCATTAAAAATCTTCACCCCAATCGATTGCCCAATCGATTGGCTCAGTGAAAATCCTCATTTTTAGTTGTATGATTAATTGCTCATGAATCTATCCATGTCTTGTTTTATCATGTGTTAATTAGGAGATCGAGAACTGCATTTTACCTTCATTTTCATTGGCAATGTAATGTATGAACTTTTCGCACATTGAAAATCCTGTTAAGGTGCATGCTTAGTTAAAAAGTTGTTTTGAGCATTCAAAAACTTAATTGCTATGTGTTATCTGTTATTTTCTGGTTGGTGACCCTTTACACTATTGTGGAAATCTGGGCTTTGCCCTCAGATGAGAGTCAGGACGGCCCTACTGGTTCGTACCCTACGGACAGGGATGGAGATGGGAATGCTTGACTGCGGTTGTGTTAGGAGGATCTCACGGGGCGCGTGGAGATTACTCAGGGTGTATAGTTTTTGGTAGGATGATCAGATTAGGATGATGTATAGGGACTAGGGGTCCTTCTTTTTGGTTTGGAGTATTTTAGTTTTGGAAAACTGTACTTATACAAATATTATCAGTTTTATATCATCCTTGAATGGGTTCCATGTACCATTTGATGTTTATGTAGAAATGTTTTGGATTTGTAATTGGAGAAACTTTTCCGCTGCTTGTAAATTATAATGACTCAATTATTTATCCAAAAGCATTTCCTGATTTATTTCTTTGTTCGTTTTTAATTACTTTTCTTAAAAAAAAAAAATAATACACCATCGCTTTGAAAAACGGGGTGTTACAACGATGATCTTGAGGGTTCTGGGATAGCATGGAAGGAAGGAGGAGGAACCAAAGGAGGAAGATCAATATCCGTGGAGAGCAAGTTGGGTAGTCATCCATTCCCGTGGTGTTGCAAACTCCTTGTCCTAATGGAATTGTCGAGCCATGATAGTTTGTAGGGCAGCCATGATGGATTGGTTGGTGGAGTCTTGTTGGACTTTTTGTCGCTTAGCCTAGCTTTGCGAGTTGTCCTTGGGTGTTTTGAGAAGAGTGGAATGAGATGGAGATGCAGTAGTTCAGAAGGATAAGAAAGTGGCAAATGAGGTTGCAATGGTACGAAGGGTTGTGAATGGTCATGGTGTGGGACAGCTGGATGGTCCAGAAGTGTCGGGAAAGTTCAAAAATTGATTGATTCCAAAGATAGGGGAAATAGTCTTTTGAGGGGAAACGAAAGCCAGAGACATGACAGATGAAGTGTGAATGGTAGTTGTGCACACATGTCACTGAGTGGGTTATATTGAAGAGGGAAGTTAGGTGCATTAGATGGTGTAGGTTAAAAGGATGAAGGGATAATGATTGGGGAAAAATGTTCTTGAGCTGGTTGATTAGGAGGGGTGGATGGAGAATGTTTTTAGTGGCTGGTTGGATTGGGCAGGATGGAGAACATTATTGAGCAAGATGTGGAGAACGTTCTTGAACTGATTGTTTTGTAGAATGATGTGGAGAACGATCTAGTGCAAGTGGTGGAGATTGTTCTCTTGGTACAATTGTGAATGCACAAGATTTGCGCACAAAGCACTTTCTTCTAAGAGAGGTGGAGAAAATTGCAGATCTAGGAATATTTTTTTGCTGAAGAATGCTTCTTCATGTGAGACACATTCTTTGAAGAAAATTTTGAGATCTTAATGGTGTAGGTTTCAGTTGAGAGAGGGACTTCAAAATACCTAAATATTTTTTACAATAGCATGCCATACGGGACTGTGCTTTTCTTGTAGTCCTTCGTAGTGGCAGCAATCATATTTTGCAGTATGATGAAGGGTAGGTTAACCCTTTTGCACGTGAGAAGATGATGAATGATCAGAGCATCGTTGTTAGAGACTTACTCGTGACTTCCACAGTGCGGTAGTATGGAGTGCTGGTTGATACTGTTAAACACCTTGCATATGGGCTTTAGGGATGTAGATAAGTAGTTTTTGCAGCCCTCCTGAAAGATTTCAGCAAGCACACCCTTCTTGCTCAAATTGAGAACTGAGTACTAGTTCTTGCCAAAGGAGAAAGGTCCATCATTTGGGAGGTCAAGGATGGTAGCTAGAATATCAGGCGTTAGACGAATCTAAATACCCTTGAGAGTGGCCACGAAGAATGACTTGTCAGGAAATGTTTGGGCTTTATAGTATAAGGCCCTCACCACATCCAGGTAATAACAGTCAGAAATTTGCATAAACTTGGTCCACCATGAGTATCTGTATGGGTTTAGATGGAAGTGCCCTCGATAAGCAAGTTTTCAAGAAAGAAAACTCGACCAATTCCTACAGGGCGCTCGACCCATTTTTCATAGTAGGTTTTTCATAAGATGGATGGAATGAGTCGAGGGAGGCGTATTTTGGGACCAGTTGTGGGTGGGTGGGTGGGAACTGGAGAATGTTCTGGATTTATTGTAGGAGGAGCAAAACGTTTTGGTGAGATAAAGGGAGAACATTCTGAGAAGGTGGAGAACGTTCTGAAGGCTTTTGCTAAGGAGCACTTGTTTTTCCTCTTTGAGGATTTTTTAGCTTGTTTTTGGCCAAAAATTGGGAGAGAGTGATGGTAGTTTTGACCTTTAAATTTTTTGTTTTATAAGGTTTAGATGGAGACGGTTGAAAGGGTTTTGAAGATGAGAAAATTTAATTCATGGATTTTCTCTTTTGGTTTGGGGGTGTGGAGAAAGAAGGTTTAGTTTAGAAAGTGGAGGTGGATTGTTTGGATGGCTTGATAGGTGTTGTTGTCTTTGTAGGGTTTGATCTGGAAGGCTCAAAATCGTCACTATCAGAGATGACGAATATTGAAGGTTTTGAGGGTTGAGCTTTGGAGGTACCGATTCCAGTGGATACTCTCATAGAACGTCTCTTTGGCTCCGTAGGTTTAGAGAAGGATGAACGAAGGTGAGTGGGAACTTGATTTAGGTTTGGAGGAGGACATTGAAAGAGAGGGGTAAAACAATTGACAATGGGTTAGGGTTGGAATCTTATTTACGACTGGATTCAGGAGAGTAAGATAAATAATTTGAAAATGAGGAGGATGAAGGTGCATTAGGGCAAGCGTTCTTTCGAGCAGTCATTTTAGTTCGAGCCTTTTTCCAATTTTTTTCAGAAAATGGTTTGAAAGTTTTGAGAAGTTTGGAAGTTGCAGATTTTGGAAGAAGAATAAAACTATTTTTAGGGAAGATGAATAACCGTGATGATGATTTGCAGTTTTTCCACTTTGTTGGAAAAAGTGAAGTGATTGATTGGTGTTGGAAAAAAAGAGAAATGACAGTGTGGCAGTGCTTTTGCGGACAAGAAAACAAGTCCCGTTAATGCCACGAACAAGAGGTTTTGCTGATTTTTTAGGAAAAAAGAAGAATGATGTGTGCTGATGAGCATAAACGAAGAATGATGCGCGTCAGAAACGCAGAACGTTTAACGTTTTCCGTTTATGTAGAACCAGATTTTAATGCAAACTGGTGGGATTTTTTATAATTCTCAATTTTTCTTTGATAAAATTAAAACTTTCCTCTACAAGGGGCTTGGTAAAAATATCAGCAAGTTATTTTTGAGTATCAACAAAGATTAATTCAATTTCTTTTTTATTGACATGATCACAAATAAATTGATGTTTGATTTCTACGTTTTGGATCTTGAATGTTGAATGGGATTTTTTGACAGATTTATAGCACTTGTATTATCACAGTAAATTGGAACACTTGAATAACTTATAGAGTAGTCTTCAAGTTGATTTTTAATCCAAAGAACTTGAAAGCAGCAGTTTGCAGTTGAGACATATTCAGCTTCGGTTGTTGAGAGAGCAATCATATTTTGTTTTCTGCACGACCAACTTATTAAAGCTTCTCTAAGAAATTGACATGCCCCACTTGTGCTTTTTCGTTCAATTTTATCTACATCATAATCAGCGTCGCAGTAAGCTACAAGATCAAAATGAGAACATTTTCTATACCAAAGACCAAGATCAGTACTACTAACGAGATATCTAAAAATTCTTTTTACTACTGTTAAATGAGATTCTTTAGGTGCTGATTGAAATCTAGCACATAATCCTACTACAAACACAATGTCAGGTCTACTAGCAGTAAAATAAAGCAAAGATCCTATCATGCCCCTATACTCTTTTTTATAAATAGATTTTCCATTTTCATCTTTTTCTAATGAAAAAGATGGATGCATGAGAGTAATCATGATTTTGGCTTCTTTCGTTTTATATTTGGTTATGAGATCTTTAATATATTTTTCTTGACATATAAAAATGTCATCTTCATGTTGCTTAATTTTCAAGCCAAGAAAATATCTTAATTATCCCATCATACTCATTTCAAATTCACTTTGCATGAGTTTTGAAAAAGCATCACACATTTTCTCATTAGTTGAGCCAAATATAATATCATCGACATACACTTGAACAATAAGTAAATCATTTTTCTTGAATAGTGTAGTGTTAATCTTTCCTCTAGAAAATCCATTTTTTATTAGAAAGGAACTATGTCGTTCATATCAAGCTCTTGGTGCTTGTTTTAAACCATAAAGCTTTGGTGGGTTTAAAAACATGATTTGCTTTTGATTGATCTTCAAAACCGGGAGGTTGATGCACATAAACTTATTCATTTAAAAAGCCATTTAAGAATGCACTTTTAACATCCATTTGAAAGAGTTTAATAAGTTTATGAGATGCATATGCAAGAAGAGTTCGTATAGCTTCAAACCTTGAGACGGGAGCAAAAGTTTCACCATAATCTATACCTTCTTGTTAATTGTAACCTTAAGCAACCAATCTTGCTTTGTTTCACACAACCTTACCGTGTTCATTTAGTTTGTTTCGGAATACCCATCTTATTCGTATGATGTTTTGATCTTGTGAATCTAGAACCAGATTCTAGACTTCATTCTTCTCGACGAATTGAAAAAGTTCTTCCCTCATCGCTTCAATCCAAGATTGATCAACTATGGCTTCTTTGATTGATTTTGGTTCAATTTGGGAGATCATTGCCATGTTGTTGTTGCCATCATCCTCGAATGACATTCTTGCTCTAATTCCATCAACAGTATCTCCAATGATTTGATTTTGAGGATGATCACTAATCGTTCTCCACCTTTTAGGAGGATAATGAAATGGAGATTGTTTATCAATCTAGGTTTCCTGGAGAACATTATGTTGTTGCTGTTGCTCAGACTGTTCTTCTTCTTCCTCATCTTTTTTACTCAAATCAACATAATCAAATTCACCAAATAATATATGCATGTTGATTTCAATAACTTTGGTTTTTAAATTGAAAACACGATACCCTTTAGAATTGGTTGAAAAACCCAAAAATATAGTTTTGTCCGATTTTGCATCAAACTTTCCAAGAGTTTCTTTGTTGTTCAAGATATAACAATAACAACAAAAAATGTGAAAATATGATATGTTTGGCTTCCTGTTTTTCCAGATTTCATATGGTGTTTTGTTTATGGTCTTTCTTATGGATACACGGTTTAAATATAACATGATGTATTGATAGCTTCATCCTAAAAATATTTTCAACATTAGACTCTTCCAAGATTGTTCTTGCCATTTCTTGTAAGGTTCTATTTTTTCTTTCAACAAGATATA
Source organism: Cicer arietinum (assembly GCF_000331145.2). NCBI lineage: Eukaryota > Viridiplantae > Streptophyta > Magnoliopsida > Fabales > Fabaceae > Cicer > Cicer arietinum. Next base: position 41,694,039 of record NC_021164.2, read on the forward strand.
TTATGAGAAATGTCAAGATCTTCAAGGAAGGTTTTAAAAGATGCATTTATGAATTCTCCTCTATCATCACTTCTTATAGAAATGATGCTGGAATCTTTTTCATTTTATACCTTTTTACAAAAGATTTTGAAAGCATCAAAAGCATCATCTTTTTGTTTTAAAAATAATACTCAAGTGTATCGTGAGAAATCATCAACAATAACAAAACCATATTTTATTCCTCCTACACTTGTTGTTTAAACATGGCCAAATAGATCTATGTGAAGTAGCTCAAGAGTTTTATTGATAAACATGAATCAGGATTTTTATTCCTCCTACACTTATTGATAAACATGAATCAGGATTCATCAGGTAGTTCTTCAAGATATAAAACATAAAGATTTTTCTTTCTAGATCTAGAAAACAGTACTTCTCTAAATTTTGTTTTTATGATTTCACATAGGTTAGGTTTGAAAATAACTTCAAGGCCATTGTCACATAGTTGACTTATGCTTAAGAGATTATGTTTCAGACCTTCTACATAATGAACATCAGTTATTTGGGCATAATTTTTCTTACCAATTGCTCTTTTACCTTTAATCCAAGCTTGATTATCATTCCTGAAGGTGATTGATCCTCCATCATTCTTGACGAAGGACATGAAGCAGTTTTTATCACCTGTCATATGTCTTGAACAACCATTTTCCAAGAACTATGGCTTTTTCTTAACACTTTGAAATCCAACCTGTATGATTTGTTGCATTAACTTTAGGTGCCCATTTGGTCTTTGAGGGTTAGTTTTGATTTTTGATTCCTTCTTAATATGGCATGTTGATTCAGAGTGGCCAATCTTAGAACAGGAGGACAATCTAGTGATTTGTTTTTGAAAAGGTTTAGAAAAATGAGTTTTAACTAGTTTTGGTAAAATTCCAGAACATTCTCCTTTTGCTTCTTTAGCTAGAGAACGTTCTCCTTTTTTCAGTTTTTGGATTTTTTTTTTTGCTCCATAATGCTCTCCTTTTTTGAAGCTCTTTTTGTTCTTGATTTTCTCATCTCTTTTCTTAAAATAACATGCAAATTCTAGATGCCCAATCTTGCTGCAATATGAACATTTAATTTTGCATTTACCTTCTTTTCTTTCCGGAACAAACAAGTTTTCATACATTTTGGTTTTTTGAGTTTGATTGAAACTAAGACCAGCTTTATCAAATATTCATACTTGAGATCCCATGATTTTTTGAAATTTTTAAGTGGCTTTAATAAAATTTGATAGGTCATTTTTAAAAAGTTCAACTTCAGCTTTAAGGAGAATGTTCTCCTTTTGAAATGCAAAATGTTCTTGATTTTCAATTTTAAAATCTTTGAGCTGAGATTCTTTCAGATTTTGAATGATCTTTTTAAGCTTATCATTCAGAGCATGAGTTTTCTCTTTCTCTTCTTTTTCTTTGTGAAATTTTTCTTTTAAAGAACTACACTTTTGAACAAGAAAGTTTGAATCATTTAGCAAGTTTTAAAATTCTTTTTTCCATTTGTTCACACAAAAATACAAGGTTTAGAATTTGTTACCTCATTTTCTTCAGTATTTTCCATTAAGCATAAGTTTGCTTCTTCATATTCTTCTTCATCAGATTCATCTGAGTTATCCCATGTAGCCATCATTGATTTCTTTTTGAAAGGAAATCTGTTTGGTGGTTTTTTACTTAGGGGAGATTCAGATTTGTAATGTCCAAACTTATTACATCCAAAACATGTGATTTGGCTCTTGTTTGGTGGTTTTTTTCATTTGATTTGATATCTTCTTCTCATCATTCTTTAAATTCTTCTAGTGAGAAGAGCAATTTCTTCATCAGCATCTTCTTGCCCAGTTTCTTTAGATTCTTCTTCTGTTTGTGTTGGTATACTTTATTGAGATGCTTTTAAGGCTATTTTTTTTCCTTACTTGGCTATTTGTCTTCTTGTAACAATACTTTATGTGCTCTTAAGGCTCCAATTAGTTCTTTTAATGAAAGCACTTCAAGATTTTTGGTTTGGCTTATGGAAGGCATCTCATGATCATTCTCACTATGTCTGGTACTGAGTAAGGCTTGTCAAGAGAACGCATCTCATTCACTATAGTTATGAACCTTGAGTACATCTCATCAATGGTTTCTCCTTCATTCATTTCGAATAGCCCAAACTTCCATATGCCAATGTATAATCTTGTTTCTTTAACATGACTTGTTCCTTCATGCTGAGTTTGTAGTGTATCTTATACTTCTTTAGCAGTTGTGCATTCATAAACTCTTTCACTTTTTTCCCTGCTCAAAGCACACGCTAAGAATAATTAAGCTTTAAAATTTAGGAGTACCTTAGTTTTGTCTTCTGGTGTCCAGTCAATTTCTTTCTTTTCTGCAGAGGTTGAATCATTTTGATTAATGCTTGCTATGAAATATCCATCTGTAATGATGCGCCACATTCCTATATCTTGAGATTTCATAAACAATTGCATCTTGTTCTTCCAGAAGTAGTAATTAGTTCCATCAAAATAGGGTGGTCTTCCTTCAACATTGTATTTTGCTTTTGACATTTTTTATTCTAGATATTTTACTCTAGCACTTGTAAAAGTGTTTACTCTTTAGAGACCTTGCTCTGATACCAATTGAAGTAGAAATGTCAATTTACAAGGAATGGGGTTTGAATTGTAAATTTTCACCTATTTAAAATTTTCTGTTAAAATATTTAGAAAATAACTCAAGAATGATCTTAATTATGAAAACAGAAAACGGAGAACGTTCTAGGTTATGGAAATAGAAAACGAAGAACGTTCTTGGTTAGTTAATATCATAGTTTTAGTTTATCTATTTGACTTTGTAATCAAAATTACAGAAAGTAAATAGAGATAAGGAAGACAAACCACACAAAGATATATCCTGGTTCACTCAACTCGGGCTACGTCCAGTCCTCACAGCTGTGAGATTTTCCACTAAGTGTTCAAACGGATAAGGTTCTGGGTTTTACAACGTTGTTGATTTTTCATAGTTTTTGTTATGATCAACCTTGATCTGTAACAACAATTCCTTTCCCCTAAAATAGGATTCAATCAAGTCACCTATCAATCTTGAGAGGATTTTACAATTCACCTTTTAACCATAAAAGAATTTTTACAACAATACTCCAACTATAAACAACCCTTATAGTTTTGAGTTTACACAATAATGATTTAGAGAGATTAGTTGAATCTGATTATGCTCAACTCGTGTTTGAGAATAGATTCTTCATAAAAGAACTCAGTAATACAATTTAGATATATGAAGATGGTTTCAAAACTGATTCTTTTGCAAATGAGAAACTTTCAAGTATGTGAGTGTATGTGATGGATGGATTTTCTTAGCACTTGAAGTTCGTCATTTTCCTTGAGCTTGGGGTTACTTTTGTGGGCTTTAGGATGTTTAATGACAGTCAAAAAGAGTAGTTGGAAGTGCTCTGTCAGTCTTGACCAAAGACCAGATTTCATGATTTAAAAAATGTTCAAGTCTTTGAACACTTTTGAGTTCCGTTTGACTGGTCTGGATTTTTTCATTCTTGGACAACTATGATCTTGTTTAATGATCTTGTTTAATTATCCTTTAATATTTAGATATAGTATTGATGAGATTAGTTCAATATAGTGTTTTGATTTGCACAAAACAGGCTGAAGAATGAAGCTAGAACGCTGGAGAATGATGTAATAAAGTTGCATAATGATGTTCAGTAAGCTGGAGAATGTTCGTATCATTATGGATTGATGACATCATACTTGGAGAATGATTGTTGATCATTCTGGAGATAGTTGTTAATCATTTTGGAGAAAGATGTTTACTGCTGAAGATCATATGTAACATGCTGGAGAAAGTTTATCAGTTTGGAGGCTGATGTTACACTACTGAAGAATGATCATTTGACACTTTTGCTTTGAGTTGTGTCTTTGATTCTTTTGAGTGATTCTTTTGCCCATATGAGAGATGTACATTCCTAGTATATGAACTGTAAATCCATTCGTGATATACAATAGCTTTCCTTGCATTAAAAACTGATGAGATCTTGCTTGTTGGTTTTGCAGATTATGTCAATAACGTTCTTGGTTCAGTTTTGTTCATTTTTAGCTCTTTTTTTGAATTGATTTCTCTTGCATTTGTTTTGTACCTAACTTGGATTATTACATTCAAAAACACATATTAAATTAACACATAATTTAGAATCGTAATTAGAGTCCTTAATTAACTTATTATTTGTTTTCATCAAAATATTAATTTGGGATTTTACCTCAACAAACACATCCATCTTTTATTATCACATCACATAAACTCATCTAATCACACATATACATAAAATTAATTCGACATTCAATATCCCAATATTATCAAATACCACACATTTAAAGAAATTAAATCAATCAACACCTTACAAATGTTTCTATTCTATATTTTAATCTCACAATTTCCATATTTGCACATAAATTAATTTATCACTCAATGGGCTACTGTCATACATATCAAGTCCCAGATGAATCGTTGGGAAATACAATTTTCCCATTTATCTCACAATATATTATACTCATGAATTCAAACACTATCTCACTCCTTACCTTATTTCGACGCTTTCACACACGAATACAATTTCACGAGCAAACAACCTTTGTTATTTGACTCTATGTCCTTTAGTCAATCTAACTCAACAGTTTATGGGTAAACGTCAAAAATAAATTATGAGAATACACTCTAAAAACTAAATTTCGAAATTCGGTCAAGGAAACTTATCATAAACTAGAAAACTAATCAATGGATAACATAGCCACTGTTTACACGGTCGTTTTGGCGTTGATTTCACTCAAATCGGACTTACTGTGCAAAAAAAGGAATTCCATAAACGGAGAAGTCATATATTTTAAAGAGAAATTTGAATGGTTAAAAATCTAAGAAAATGTGTTTAATTAAGTAGCTAAATGAGTGAAACAACATACTAAAATTTGGACGAAAAAGTTTTCTGGAACGATCATCGGTGCCAAACGATAAGCTTATTGTTGTGTTACCTCTTCGCTTTTATGGCTGTCGTCCAACTCCCTTCTTTTTTTTTTATTTTTTTTTTTATTAACAATTAGGATTCACACATAGGTCAAACTCATTGGTCCCCTTATTTATTTTTTATGTTTTACTATTATTATTTTTGTTTTACTAAAACAAAATTAATAGTTACTTAATCTCATTTTTAATACTCCTCCAAACATCATATAATTTTCAAAACATCACTAATATTTCATAATTAATATATGATAGATTATTATAATTAAAATAATTAATATTTAAAAAAAATACATATAACTACTGAAACTCTCATTTTCAAAATAGTCACTATAATTATACTTATTTTTCAAAACACTCGCATTAAAATATTATCATCATTAGAGAATAGTCAAAATCACAAAATAAATAAATATAACATCAACATTTTATATTAATTACTAAATCATAATAAAATTATATAAAATCACAATATCATAACAAGTATATCAAAATAAAGAGAATCAAACACAATATTACTTCTATCTCAAGATAATTATTTTTTATAAAATAAATAAATAAAAACAGACAATAGTTTAAATTAATTAAAACATAATTATGTGCACACTTAACATCAGTCAAATACACATGAAAATGTCACAATTAATTACTCACCAGCATATACACGTAAAATTGCCTAAAATCTTATTCTTTAAAAGATTTCACTAAAATACTATTATTTTTTTAAAATATATAAAATAATAAAATATAATATTTATTATTTATATCACTCATTTAGTCTTATATGTACAAGATTAGAATAATAGAAAACACACATATAAAAAAATTAATCTTAAAGTTAATCAACATATATTCTAAAACAATTTTAAATCCAAATTAATTATTTAAAATCATATTTCATTGATAAAATAATTTACCATAAAATTTAGAGTGTTACATGGATAAAAAATTGAAAATGGTGGTTGTCTTAATAACATCCACATACAACAAATTATTCCAAGAAACCCAACACTGTAGTTGTTTTCCAACAAAACCTAGAGGAAAAAACTTAATCCAAACTAAAATGGTTGTTGTTTTATTGTCTGTTAAAATCTGAAGAAAAAAAATTCATGTAAAAAGAATCTTTAAAATCCTAACCGAATTACAAATTTGTTCTTTTTAAGTCTATTCTTGAGATACTTACAATTACAAATTTTTTTGAAGTCTATTCTTGAAATACTTGCAAATACAAGTTTGTGTTGCACATCAAACACAAAATGACATACATACAATAAAACACAAGATAATATACATATTGATGTTCATATAATATCTTATCTAAATTTTAAAAAACAAACACTTTTTTTAAGTATTTTATCTTTGAGAAAACGGTTCATAAACTATCAATGTAAATTAATTTTAGGTTAACATTGAATATGAATAATTGATTTTACTATCTCACTAAATAATTATAACTGTTAGAATTAAAATATACACAATCATTAGATGTAAGCGTAACTTTTTTTGATTGATAACGAATTATATTAAAAAAAAATAGAGCATATAAACCAAACTAAACTAAAAATATTCTTGAGATACTTCCAATTACAAGTTCTTTTGAAGTCTATTATTGAGATACTTACAATTACAAGTTTGTGTTGCACCTCAAACACAAAATGACATACATACATTAAAACACAAGATAATATACATATTGATATGTTCATAGAATATGCTATCTAACATTTTAAAAAATAAATAAACACTATTTTTTTATGTATTTTATCTTGGAGAAAACAGTTCATATTTTATTAATGTAAATTAGTTTCAGGTTAACATTGAATATGAATAATTGATTTTATTAACCCACTAAATATTATAACTGTTAGAATTAAAATATACACGGTCATTAGACGCAACCATAACCTTTTTCTTGATTGAAAATGAACTATATTAAAAAAAAAAGAAAAAAAGAGCATTGTGGCCAAACTACACTACAAATATTCTTGAGATAGTTACAATTACAAGTTCTTTTGAAGTCTATTCTTGAGATACTTACGATTACAAGTTTGTGTCGGACATCAAACACAAAATGACATACATACAATAAAACACAAGATAATATACATATTGATATGTCCATAGAATATCTAATCTAATTCTTATCTATTTTTTTTATATAAATAAACACCCTTTCTACGTATTTTATCTTTGAAAAAATGGTTCATACACTATCAATGTAAATTAGTTTTACGTTAACATTTAATATGAATAGTTTATTTTGTTCATCCACTAAATAATTATAACTGTCAGAATTAAAATATACACAGTCATTAGACGTAACCATAACTTTTCTCTTGATTGAAAATGAACTATATTAAAAAAAAAAAAAAAAAGCATTGTGACCAAACTAAACGAAAAATATAAAATATTTTACACTTTATCTTTTTTTTTTTTTTAATCTTAGAAGAGATTAGGGTGGGAATAGGTCAGGTCATGTCAGACTTTAAAAAGCATGAGTCTGACTTACAATTAACTTTTTAGGCCTAAGCCTGACATACGGTCTATCATAAACTATTTTTTCGCTCTGACCTGACCTTTTTAAAAGTCTAGTATGACTTGAAAGCCTATTTAAAAGTCTTATTAACATTTAAACATTTAAATATTATATTTTACATATCTATATATATTAAACAAAAAATGATTTTTTTCTAACAAAATGATTTTTAAAAAATCTGAAACAAACACCATTTGAACCTTAAAAAATGATTTTTGATTCAAAGAATAGATTTTTTTCCTGAAACAAATCCACCTATTATTACCTCTCAAACAAATATGGAATAACTACTGAGTGAATGTCTAATAGAACGACTACCGAATATGGAACGATTAGCGAATATGGAATCGCTATCGAATATGGAACAACTACTGAGTGATTGCCTAATTGATAGACTTTAAAATAGGAAATAATATTATTAATAAATAATAATAAAAAATAACATTAATGAATAATAAAATATACATAGGTCGGCCTGTTAGACCTAACAGACTTTTTTATAAGCTTTTAGCCTGACCTATTTAAATAAATAAGTTTTAAAAATAGCTTGAGCCTAACATTTTTATTAAATATGCTAGGCTATAAGTAGGTCAGACCATAGACCCCTGGCAGATGACATAAGCTATTCCCATCCCTAGAAGAGATAATAAATTTCACAATAATTAACTCACACAACTGTGATGTCTTCAGTTTAAATCTAAGAGACAAGACGTCTAAGCTAACAATATCAACATTTTCCACTTTATCTTTATACAACTCATTTTTTTTTCTTATGTTATTCAAACTAGGCATGGCAACGGGGCGGGTCGGGGGCGTATTTTGCCTCCTCCACCCCCGCACCCGACTAATCGGGGAAAACCCGCACCCGCACCCGTTTCATAGCGGGTGTGAAAATTAAACCCTCATCCCCGCCCATAACAGGTTTCGGGTTTCCCCGCCCACACCCACACCCATTTATATATATAAAATTATAAATTTAAAAAATCATATCTATTATAATTAATATAATAAAATAATTATTATCAGATAATAATAAAATGAAAAATTATTTTATATAGAGATAAGATTATAATTTTTAATATTTAAAAAAATATTAAATATATTTGATATGTATATGTATAGAAAATTCAAAATTTACTATAATAATACTTGTGGGGCGGGTTTGGGTGCGGGTGCGGGGTGGATATCATCACCCCCGCACCCGTCCCCGCACCCAAAATTTAATTTCGAGAAAAATCCGCACCCGCACCAGCACCCAATCAAAACGGGTTTTCCCCGCCCAAATCAAATGGGTTTGGGTGGGTATCCGCGGGTGCGGATTTTTTTGCCATCCCTAATTCAAACGAACAAATGATCTTTAAAAGAAAAAAAAAAGGTTAAAATGCACTTTTGACTTTCAAGTTTTAAAATTTAACAATTTTGCCTCTCGTAATTTTAAAATTGTAGTTTTAGACCTTTAACTTTAATCTACTTTGCAAATAGTTGACTCTCTTGATTATGATTCGGTCAATGTTCATGTGACATTATTTTCTTTTTATTATTACATAAAATATAATTTTATTTTTAACTTTTAGCTCATTTTTTAAATTACAAACTCTTTTTTTAAAAAAAAAATAATATTGTCACTTCATTTTTATTTTTTACATTTTAAAAAATTGTCAAGCGTTCTATTTTGTTGACAATTTTAAAAAAAAATTAAGTCTAATTATTTTAATCTTTAATTTTTATTTAATATTTATTTTGCTATTTTATATTTTTTTTAATTTGTTTTAGTTATTTTTCTTTTATTTTACTTCTTTTATTTTTTATTTAATAATTATTTCGATATTTTATTATACAAGTTTGTCATTTTATTAAAGACTAAAATAACAAAAATAAATAACCAAAATGAATAAAAAATATATAAAAAAGTTAAAATAAATATTAGATAAAGATAAATGACTAAAATTATATTTTAACTAAATTTAAAAAAAATAGCGACAATATTAAAAGAAAAATATTAAAAAAAATGAGTTGACAATTTAAAAATAAATAAATAAACTAACAATTTCTTTTTTAAAATAAAATCAATGAACAGCATATTAAAAAAAATACAGAACCGCATTAACTAAATTAAAATTAAGAAGTCAACTATTTATGGAAGAGATTAAGGGACTAAAATTATAATTTTCAAACTAAAGAGATAAATTCATTAATTTCGAAACTAGTCTATTTTAACCGACAAATAAAAAGCGAAAATAAAAGAAAACTCGTGAGGCTGAAAAAAAGAGAAACGGAAGTAGGGAGAGAATTCAGAGATGTCATCGCACGGGAACGACCCACGTCAGCCATCGGCGGCGAAGCCATACGTGGCTCCGGTGATTGCTCCACAAGACCTTCCGATCGACTATGCTGGTTTCATCGCCGTCATATTCGGCGTCGCAGGCGTCATGTTTAGGGTCTGTATTTGTAGATCTCTTCGTTTTCTCTCTTTTGATAGATCTAACGAACTATCTTCGTTTTGTTGGTTTAATTAATCTTATTATATTTGTCTCGTAAAATTAGTACAAGCTGAGTTCGTGGTTGGCTCTTATATTCTGTGCGCAATCGATTGCTAACATGAGGAATGTTGAAAACGATCTCAAACAAGTTATGATGGCTATGATGTAAGTTTCTTCATTTTTTTTTATATATTTTTCTCTTGCATTGTATTTGTATTTATTTCGATGATTTTTATTTTCTGATCTATACATTTATTTATGTTTCATTGTTTTTTTTTTTTTAAAAAAAAAGAAACAAAAAGTTGGAACATTTATTTAATTTGGGAAGTAGTTCATTTTTTTCAGTAATGCGTTGTAAGTTAATGAAATACAAACATTGGATTTCAGAGAATGAGAATTTTCTTTTACATATACAGATGCTTCATAAGATGCCCATGTGTCCGGAATAATATTGAATAAAATTTTGCTTGTCTGAATTATACTCGAGGACAGGAACCTTGAAAAAGAAGAAAGAATCAGATGCCTAAGTCAGTAATGCTAATTGGCTAATCCCTTGCGAGGAGTGCTTTGTTAATTGGATAAGGTTGATACTTGAATAGGATTAGCCTTCGGTAGGAGTTTAATCATGATAAGGATAAGGATTGATGACTTGATGTACAAGGGAGATTTTCTAGCTGTTGAGCTGAGCTAATAGACGACCTCCATCCCTGATTTCTGTGCTGTACACTCGAATCATGTGCTTGTTCTTTTGAATGTTCTTGTAGTCTTCTTGCGCACACACATACTCCCTTTGGTTGTTTAAGAGTATGTTTGGGAGCTTCAAAAAGGAGGGAAGGGAGTAGCTCACAATGGAATGGAAAAGACAAGGAAGGGAATGAATAGGACATGTAACTCTTTTTTAATGTGTAGGTCACTTTGGTGGGGAAAGGGAGTGGCAATTCCTCCCTTGCCATTCCTCTCCCTCCTTCTAAGTAACTCCCAGTCACACTTTTAAGTTTTTCCATTGCATTCCTTACCACTCCCTAGTTGCCATCCTTTCAGGCATAGCCTAAGCTTCTTGCACTAATAACAAGGATTGAAAAAGTTGTATGTAGCCTCAAGTCCACAATAATTAGAAAATGTAGCCACATTTAACTAAATTGCCCTTTATTGCAAAACACAAAAATATGATCATTCTATTCATGCTCCATCCCAATTTTTTTAGTGGCTGGAGAGATTAAGTAATAAGGATAAAATTGAAAAAAACAATTTAACACCTTGAATTTCTAAACAGCAATACATTCAAAGAAGATGGTATTCATAAATTGGTAAATATTTTGATACTGAAGGAGTATAAAGGAGGGGGACTTTCTTTTGCTAAGAGTGAGTCTTAAACATCATTTCAAATCCTAACCATTTGTTGTATTTTTGACTTACAACTACTTACAACCAAAGTGATCATATGTGGACACTTTGGCAATGAATGAGGAAAAGATGTGGTAGCTCTAACTGTAATTGATGAGACATATTTATGCATGAGGGATGTATGATGAAGGAGAACAAGTATTAGAAGAAATTGAGGTAGCTCCCATTGTAGGAAATATGGTAGTATCTTGTCTTAGGTAGTTTGGTTTGGTCATGTGTGGAGAAGACCATTGAAAGAATTGGTGTGGCGGGTTGACCAGATGGAAGATAGTCTAAGTTATAGATAAAGGGTGGACTGAGAAAAAGTATATTGTAGGAAAGATGGTAGAATCTTGTCTTAGGTAGTTTGGTTTGGTCATGTGTGGAGAAGACCATTGAAAGAATTGGTGTGGAGGGTTGACCAGATGGAAGATAGTCTGTTAGTTATAGATAAAGGGTGGACCAAGAAAAAGTATGTTAAAGTGTTAAAGTGTTAAATTATTAAGAGAGATTTATAGATAAGTGGTCTATTTAAAAAACTATTAGGGAATTACAGCATTGTTTGATCCATCTAGTCAACTCCATTTAATGGGATAAGGCTTAGATGATGTATGAATTACCCATAAAGGGTTGTAGGAAGCTGCTACTATATTAGGTACTGAGTATGAGAATGTGAAACTTTCTTTTTCTCTCTTAATCATTATGTTGAAAAGGGCAAGGCTGTTCGTAGTAATTTTGTTGCTAATTGCTATCATTACCGTGAATTGGCCAGATGGCCCACCTGCTTGAGTGATCAAGTCTGACACAGCCACTACTGAAGCCCTGTGACATCTCTGCTTTTTATATAAAACAAATAACTCAGTTAAGAAATAAGAAAACAGTTGTTTTTTGTTGACATGCATGGGACAGAGAAAAATGAAATAAAAGATGTGAAGGGGGTGAGATAGAGAATTTTAATGGAGTTGAAATGATTCTGGTGAATATGATATGACAGAGGAGTTTAGTGTAAGAATTTGTATGTTTTGGTTGTTTGCATTTCACCTTTGCTGAATGCTTGGTCACATTAACTATTCTTAGTGTGTAAAATAATCAACTTAGCTGCCCATAACCCAAGGAAAAGTATAAAACAAATTGTTCTGATTTGGAGTAAGTGGACCCATGCCATATGTCATGTGCGACCCGCTTTCCCAGCCTGACCTGCTCTAGGAATTTTTTTCAAAAACATAAGTTTTTATTCTTCATTAAGGGTATCTAGGTCATTCTGCACCCACCTAAGCCTTATTTTTTATTATTATAAAACCACTAGGAGGTTGGTTCAGCATCTTGAAAAAGAAACCGCTTTTGTTCTTGCTCTGTTTCGTTCTTGCTTCGTTCAACATCATTTTGTTCCGTTCTTGTTCCGTTAAACATCGTTATATTCTTGCTCTATTGTTTTCGTACTTTGGACGGTCAACATTTGAATGGAACAAGTCCAAAATCAACAAACCATGCACAGATTTGGGACAGGGATGACAGGGTGAAGTTGGCATGGATGAGACTGATCAAAGAGTTGCGGGAAAGCGCTGGAACCTACAGTAAGTAGTGGCCGCATTACATGCATGTTGGCATATTTGACATCGGAGCAGGTTAATTCTCTATGGGGGTGAGATAACCTTAGGGATGCTAGCCATACACAACGGTCGCAATCCGAATTGGCATCGGCGGCTGTAGGTGTAAGTTGTGGCTAGATGAAGGGAGAACTGTCAAAGAAGACGGACGGCCAAAAAGAGAGAAATGACCAGAGGAGATGGAGACTGGAAATTGGGGGAAGAAACACATTTTCAGAAATAAAAAATTCACCAATGGGCAGTGTGTCCGGTGGTTATTCATTAATTAAGGTGGTCTCTCGTGAAAAAAGAAAAGAAATGAGAAACATGAAATGGAATACCAAGAGTCATAATGATATACAACACAAAATCAGCCCAATGCCCCTGTTTAAACAATTTCTAACCCTAGTTTTTTTTCACTTCTCAATATCTGATAGACTTGAAAGGCTCACTGTCCAGTACTCTCTTTCCCGTACTTTCCAACACTTCATTCAGTTTTTAATTTTCAATTGAAATAAAAGCTGAAGAACACTCTTCCATCTTCCACTTTTCTTACTTTCAATTTTCTTCCACTTCAGCTGCCCTTGTCCTTTATCTTCCATTTTTTCTTCATCTTCCTCGGAACTGTACTCCGATAAACTGTACTTGCCGAAACAGTACTCAATGATGGTGCATTGACCGGAGAAAGAGAAGTGTGGCCGGAATTTAGTGGAGGAGGGGAAGGAGGTGAGTTTTGAGTTGCCATTTTGGATCAATTGTCCAGGGATACGATAAATGATTCAGAGAATCAGCGTTTATAAATTATTATTACTGAAAAATTAATTGCTGCATGATGCAGAATCCAGAAGATACACCCAGTATTTATAGAGTGGAAGTGGGTTAAGGCTAACTAACTTTTCCAGCTAAGTATAACAAAACTGAAAGGACAGCTAAGCGTAATTGACTCTGTTCAACTAAGCCTAAGAAATCATAGAGTACAAACATGTGTTAACTAAAGTATACTGCTATCGAGAAATCTATTCCCTCGTATTCCCCAACTCTGGTGGAAATAAAGGTTACTAGTCTTCAACAACTGAGAACAATCATCTACAACCAAATTGGATCTTAGAGTCAAACCGAGGTTCATCAATTAGGCTTAGGTTCTTGTGTTCGTAGAACTAAGGGACACTAGTAAAAGCCTACAACATATCATTTTCAAGTAATGTCATCTAGGATATGATGTCTATGGTACAAAAATAGTCTATATGTCATTGTAAAAAAAAAAAAAATTGATTTCCAATTAACAAGTTATGTTATATTTAATGAGAAAAGAGAAGTGCTAACAACGCACACTTCTTCCTATTGGTTGAAATTCATATGGGACCTATCATATTTATGTAGACCCCATATAAAATTCAACCAATAGGAAGGAGTGTGTTGATAAGTATATGTTAAAGGTGTTGCTAACATTTTTCATGAGAAAAATACTGGAGCTCGATAATTTATGCCTGTATGAAATATACAATGCTATGTAGCTTTTTTTGTTCCGTTTTAATATATCATGCGTGAACATGATATCTAATGGTTTGTTTGATATAAAATTCGAGCTAGTATCTTCACTGTCAAAACTGTAGCTGACTTGATGTTTATCTGAACCCCAGGTTTTCTATAATGGGATTGATAACAAACTACTTTGGACCCCCTAGACCCGGTGGCAAGCAAAGCTGATCTCAAGTTCTTGAGGTGAAAATGACCTTTACGTGGAGTCTTTTCAGGAATCGACCAACAAGCAAAAAAGAAATTTAGAGTAATTTAGTGTTTCTGTTTTCTTTCTTTATGTGGCTTTTTAGTTCCCTTTATTGATTATGCTTACGAAGAATGGATTATCTGTCAATTTCGACAATTGGATGTTTAAAACTTTGAAGAGTAAAGATAGAATAGTTAGGATTCTGAGTAGAGCTATAAGATTAATAATGCATTTGCCCATACGTGTATGCGCGATTGTGTTTTGACGTCTTGAAACGGTTGTTTCTGCTTCCAGCAAGATGCAGACTCAGCAGAGTCAAACACACTATGGACTTGTGTGGTTCATGTCCTAAAAATTCTATTTTAATATTTTAAAATTTAAAAACTGAAAAATTTATTTAGATTACTTGTTTATAAAAACTGTTTTGGAAAATTATTTTTAATATTATATTTTTAAAATTAAAAACATAAAATAGATAAATAGTATTTTACTTTTTATTTTTCATTTTTCAGTATTTTTTTTAAAATTTTTTAGTCCAAAACTGTTTTAAATAGTCAAATAAATTTTTTTTAAAATAGTTTTTTAAAATTTATTTATAAAATAGTTTTCAAAAAGTAAAACCCAATCAAGGTATACAGTCTGACTCTGATTCGGACTATTATGATGGTTGATATACAATCAAGGTATAAAACACAATCAAAGTAAAATTTATATAGATTTGATGGTTGATATACAGTCAGACTCTGATACGGACTATTATGAAGAAATTGTGGTATTTTTTGATCTATCTCGTAGTGAGTTTATAACTATTTTAAATGAGCTTTTAAATAACTGCTCTAAAACAAGCTCACGATGATTTGACTGAAAAAATATAACTCTCTTGAAAATGATTTAAAAAAAAAAAGAGAGAGAAAGTGATTCTGAATGAAAACATTTTAAAACCCTTAGAGGATAATATCTTTAACTCAGTCAAATAGTAAGCAAGCTTCAATGATCTACGATGTTAGCAGAAATTGGGTTTGAAGAACAAACATAAACAATTATTTCTTCTAAGGCTATATGTGTCGTATGTTCTAAGAAAGAAAATAACATAATATCTTGTCTTATTCTAAAAACATGGAAAGACAAGAAGCCTTTAAAAAAGACGTCTTTAAAAGCTAACTGATCAACACCCAACAAAATTTGGGTACCTAAAGATAAAATAATTTCTCTTGCAGATGTCCTTAGCAGCAAAGTTAAGACACTAATCATGGTACCTGTACAGTGGTTGCTCATGACACATGACATGAAGATTTGACTCTGAAGGTCAGAGGAACATTTGGATTCGGAGGAAACCATAAGGGAAT
This sequence comes from Cicer arietinum, assembly GCF_000331145.2. Classification (NCBI taxonomy): domain Eukaryota; kingdom Viridiplantae; phylum Streptophyta; class Magnoliopsida; order Fabales; family Fabaceae; genus Cicer; species Cicer arietinum. Next base: position 41,710,111 of record NC_021164.2, read on the forward strand.
AATAATTGATCATGGTACAATTGGTAACAATTCCTTATCCTCTATTAAAAATGTTATGTTTGTTAAAGGACTAAAACATAACCTATTGAGCATAAGTCAATTAAGTGACGAATGATTATGCTATTGTTTTTAAAAAATCATGTAAGACAATCAGTCAAACTAATGGGTCTATTCATTTTACTAGTCTGAGGCAAAATAATCTATACAAAATAAATCTTTTTAACTTATAAAAACAAAAGGTTAAATGTCTTGTGTTTGTGAATGAGGAACAATTGATTTGGCATAAGAGATTAAGCCATGCCAATTTGAGGTTAATCTCATAATTAAACAAACTCCAACTTATTAGAGGCTTGCCCAATCTCAAATACAAATATGACCCAAAACTAAAAAAAATCCCAAAAACCATTGCTCAAAAAAGGGAAACAAACTAAAAACTCATTTTCTTAAAAAAAAAACATTGTTTCCACAACCAGGCCTATTGAGCTTTTACATATAGATCTTTTTGGTCCATTAAAAGTACCTCTGTTAGTGGTAACAAATATGGACTTGTCATTGCTGATGATTATACTAGATAGATATGAGTTAAATTCGTTTGACAAAAGGATGAGTCATATAAGGTCATTACTACCTTATGTACACAAGTACATAATGAAAAATGTCTTTCAATCACACCAATTTGTAGTGATCATGGTGGTGAATTTGAAAACAATTTTTTTGAAAACTTTTGTGCAAAGAACATAATTTTCACAATTTTTCATCTGCTAGAATGGTGTTGTAGAAGTAAAAAATTGATCTCTTCAAGAAAAGGCACACATTATAATCAATGATGCAAAACCCTTTTGGACATAAACAATGAATACTTTTGGTATACTCATAGTTCAAATTTATGTAGATGATATTATCTTTGGTTTAACTAACAGTAAACTTTGCCAAGATTTTGTTGGAACCAAGTTGGTCCCAAGAATAATTCCTCTATGTGGTTTTGATTTTAACAAAGTTATTTTGTGATAACCATTTATTGCACTAATGGCTTCATTAAGTATGCAGAAATTAGAACTAGAAAGTTAGAGGAAACGACTAGAGGATACCACCAGAGAAAGTCACTAGAGGAAGTCACTAGAGGAAGTAAAAAGGTAAAAGGAAACAAAATCAATTCAATTAACGAAATCCTCAAAATTAGATAAATGCACGCTCTTGAAAAGTATAGCATATGTCTGATAGCATGCTTCTGGTAATTCAGTGTGCTTCTAGTAATTCAGTGTGCTTCTGGTAGCTCAACATGTTTATGGTAAATCAATAGGCTTTTGAAGAATTATGTGCCTCTAAAGATTCAACGTGTTTTTGGAGTTTCTCTGCCTTTGATGAATAGTAACCGTAGCATGACTTTGATGAGCAGTAACTGTAGCATGCCTTCGATGAACAATATTTTTGGCATGCATTTAATGAACATATTTTTAGCATGCCTATGAAGTTTACCTTTAGCATGCCTCTAATGTTTGAAGCCATTGTTCAAGTCTCCATCTGATGTATATATTATGCTGACTCTAAATACTGCAACACGTTCCAGAATGTTGCCTCTAATAAGCAGCCTTTGAAGTTGCAATGACTCTTATAATGCAACAAAGGTGAAGTTGTCCATGCCAATAATTCTAAGTCACGCAGTTTTGCCTCTGACTATGGTTATTCAAGCATCACATCATCTAATTCCAACAATCAAGTCAATGACTATGAAAAATAAAATGTCAATCTTTCTGATGGGAAAAAGTTAACAATTTTGATGGAGAAAAGTCAACGACTCTGATGGAAGGTCAAATGGTCTGATAGATTGAGAAACATACTGATTGGAATTTACCGTATCCTTATTTCTGAAGGTCCAAGAACAAGCCCAAAATTGTTGTCGCCCAAATCGAATCAAGCGTATGAATGAAGCTTTAGGAATAATTAATTTTGACGCATATCTGGGCATTATTCGCTCAAAAACGTTCTAGAAGATTTGCACATACCACATTTGGAAGTAATTTATTCACAAACGGTCACATTCTCAAACCGTATCAATCAAAGTTATTCTTGGTAAAGATATTTGTTGACCAACCTACAAAGAGATACGATTCCGAATTCCTGAGGGACAAAATTGAAATCCTAATTTTAACTATAAATAGATACTCAAGGCTGAAGAAGAAAAGACGAACACCCAAAACTCAAAAATCCTAAAAACAAAAGATATTTAGAACACCTCAAAAGCTCAATAATTTCTAAGTGTTTAGAGTTTAAGGTTTTAAGTACTAGCAAGTTAGTCGTTCAAAGTAAAATACTCTAAGTGTTGTAGTGTGGGAAAATCATTATATCAAATCTTCTTAGTAGAAGCAAAACCAAACTAGTTTCCAACTCATTGTAACCCAACCTAATAGTGACTTTAGAGTGTCTCAAGAAATCAATGGATCTTAGGTTGTGTTGAGAGGACTTGACTTGTAGGGTCAAATGGGTAGTTTTCCTCTAACAATCTGTAGGTTTTAGTTTGTGTAAAGAAGACTTAATTTGTAGGTTCAATGTGTGGTTGACCTCAAAAAGTATGTAAGTATCAAGTTGTGTAGAGAAGAGTTGACCTGTAGGGTCAAAGTGTAGTTTGCCTAAAAAAGTATGTAGGTTCATGTTGTTTTGAGAAGACTGACTTGTAGGGTCAGATGTTGTTGTAATTCAAGGTTTTGAATTAGTGGAAAAATCTTTTTGTGTGAAGGGATTTGACGTAGCTACCAAGTTGGTGGTGAATCAGGATAAAATCTAGTTTGTTATTTTTACCTCCGCTCTGTTTGTTTATTGCTACCTTTAATTAGTCCAAACAATTAAGCGACCAAACTAGAATCAGAATTAAGAAAAGGGTCTTAATTTAAACAAACATACTGAGAAGAATTCATTATCTTGTTTTGATGATAACAAAATGTATTTTGTGAGAATAATTTAATGCACTAATATTTTAGTTAGGTGTGCAGTTCCAAGGTCAAGTGTATTGTGTAGGATATTATGTTATATCCTTCGATGATCAGACTATACAAAGGAACACCAAGACTCTACTTCTATGTTCTACACTTCTTAGTCTGGTGATACGCGTCTCTGATAAGGTTCTACTTGGTTGCCTCTGTTGATTGAAGAAACGGTCTACTACAGTTGGCTCTGATAATGCAAGTAATGGTCTGTTACTGTTGGCTCTGTCAATGTAAGAAAATGTTCGACCTTAGTTGCCTCTAGAGAAATAAGCAAGTGTTTGACTTAGTTGACATTGGGAGAAGCAAGCAAGCGTCTAACTCAGTTGCCTCTGATGAATGCAACAAGCCTCTATCCGTCTGTCTCCGATGACTACACCAAGCATCCGATTCATATGCCTCTATAATGAAAGTCAACACCTATAAAAAGTCAACAATTTGTAAACGTTCTAAAAAAGTTAATTCTTTTGATAAAGTCAACGACTTGAAGAAGTCAACGCTCTAATGAGAGTTAATTATCTTTTATGGAAATCAATCATTTTCAAAAGACAAAGTTGTGCGCATCCTCTAATAATCATCCATAATCTAAATGCTCTAATAGTCTATAAAACAATGCTCGGATTATTCTATTCTCTGATCATGTACCTTCTTCTTCCTTTGTTTTTATACAAGTTAAGAGGCGTGATTTTTGAGATTGTGACTTAGCTCAACAGATAAATCTATCTTCAACTGTTCAATGTTGAAATTTATGAAGATACAAAAGTCATACCTTAAAGGCTCTATAAAAATGACATGCTTGCTTACTTGAGTACTGAAACTAAGATATAACAAACGCACAACAATTACACGCAACACAATCATTCAAAATTTATCCAAATGCTGAGAAAGAAAATATGACTATGCGTATTGTCTTGCTCTCTTATTCTCTTTTTCTCTCTTCTCTCTATTGTATATATTTTTCTATAAATTTCGTTAATTTTATAATACCAATAAAATATTAATAATAAAATTTCCCAGAGAAATGTGAGTAACCAAGAAATTCCATAAGTGCACCCAAATTGATTTCTGCGGTGAGAACTTGACAACTCATACATGATAATATTTCATTGCCAATTCCATGGATTTCCACAATTAAATACCCCTGCGGTTGTGAGATTAATAGAACAAAGATAAATTATTTGTATTATAATAAAGATATTGGCTCTGACTAAAATATTTCATGAATCAAAAATCATTAAAATAAAACTTTTTAAATGATTTTTTTTTAGATTTACTTCCACATATTTAATCAACTCACGATTTCATCTTCATAGCTAACATTCCTTTAAAAAAATAAAGTTTTTCGGCGGAGAGTCTTTTTATCTCGGCTTCCAACTAGAGTTTAATTTGGTAACATAGACGTGACACAAACTTCTCATAGTTCTTCACGTGTTTTATGTTTTAGAGATGAGTAAATGTGCCCCCATCTCTTCTTTTATTGTGAACTTACTATGAAGATGTGAAAGGTAATTTTTGAGTGGGCATAGGTGAAAGGATTGTTTTAAATTGCAGTTGGAGTCACAGTTGCATTTACGCTGTAAACTTTTATATTGCAGGAAAAGGAAGGCAAATATGGCGATATCTGCTTGGTGTGTTTCATGTTGTTGTTGTTTAAATCTATTTGTAGTGTGTTGATGTTATTGATGACTTATGTTTGAATCAATATGATTGCTCTTTGTTTTGAAGTCTACTTTGCATTTAAATTGATTCATCTTTAAATAGTTGCATATTGCGTCACAGTCACTGTTTTGTTACTTTATCAATGAATAAGGATTTATTCCTCCATGTGCTAGAGAACTAGAGAAGTTTCCTATTTTAGCATGTTTCAAAATAGTCACAATTGCAACCCTCTTTATCGTTGTTGAAATCACAACAATTTTTTTTTTTTTGCAAATGATAATGGTGAAATCCTTCTTTTTACCGATTCCAAATAGTTTGAGTGAATATACAAAATCTCGGCGGTAGATTTATTGAATGTTGACCATTTCAAAGTTGATACCTTCTCACAATTTTTTTATCTAAATAAATTCTATACTTGTATTAAAGATATTATCATACGCAAGTGCAGAAACAATTAAACATATGAGCATGCATATTTTAGGATTTATATTATATTCCATCTATCAAAGATGATATTTTGGAATACCTTGATTCAAAGAGCTAATAATCTCTTAACGTCTATCCTAAAACACAAGATAGAAAGATGAGCAACAAGAATTATTTGGCTATTAGTTCTTCATCAACCCGTACTCCTAATGCCTTGAACACTTTTCAGATATTGGGGACTAGAGCCTACATATTGATAAAGGTGTTGTAAAACACAAGAAATGAGATTTGAATTGTATTTTTCCATTTCTGATAATTATTTGAGCTGCTTAAATAAAAAAGATATGTTCTTTATCAAATTATTCAACTTGATTATAAAACAGTTTAAGTAAAATAAATTTGAATCCTAAAGAACTTAATTTAATGTAGTGTAGAGAAATAGAAAAGACACAAGTACTTTTATACTAGTTCGCATCAAATTGTTGCTACATCTAGGACTCCCTTTACTAAAAGATTGTGCCTAAGTACAATTGATGACTTAATCTACTATTTAAACAATTTAAACAATAGCATAAAAGTATAACTTACCCTGCCTCTTCATATTTTGAGTATTTTTCTTATGCCTCTCTAGGCTGTCGCCATTAGAAACCTTCTCAACATTCTGACAAATTGTCGTTGAGGTTCATAATTATTTTTACACCTCTTCAAATATCTCTTACGAATGAAAGAGTTGTTGCATCTATCAGACTGATATACATAAATTCTAGCTTGTGTCTGAATTGACACAAGTCTGTTTCTAGGATTCTAACTCTCATTGAGAGGATATTTCATTTCAAATCCTATATTAATTCAAGTGTGTGAAACAACTTGATTAATTTACATCAATTCTAATAACTCTTTATTAAGAGGATTTTTCATATATTCTTTTTTTTTATTTTATGTGTTTTAGGTTTTTAACAAGATATTTTTTAAAACATTGCCTTTTTCCTTTTATCAGTCCCAACTAATTTAGAAATGATTCTACATAAATACTAAATAATATATCCTTTGCAAATAATTCCATTGGAGATCTTGACTAAAGAATACATCTTCATAATTAATTCAACATATCTTGATTTAAGAAGACAAATATAAGAGGATGATACTTCCGGACAATGTCATGCATTTTTTTAGTCAGATGATAAGTCCAACTTTGATGAGAAAAGGATGTTGAAATGTTGACTTCTTCAAAGTTCTCGACTCAATTATTTGAGTTAATAGAGTTGACCTTAAATCAAAAGGTTGACTTAGTTAGAGTGTTGACTTGGAGTGTTGATCAGACGGTCAACTAGTTTACCATAATTATCATAAGTAGAATCGTTAGAGCGAGCTTGTATAGTCATATTATTATAGGCCCGCCGAGAATGCATTTGCCTTGAATAAACTATTCTCTTTCTTAGTTCATCGAAGGTTTGACTTTTGCTAGAGCATTGACTCTAACAAAGGATTCATTTAAAGCATTTTTCTCTATGCTAGAGTTAGAGGATCAACGAATGTCTTAACAATTAGTTAGCTTTAGTCATTAGCATATGATCATTGTAGCGTTCTTTTGCTTTGTGATGAGAGGATCAATTGTTGACTCATATTACCTTTGTCTTGAACTATTTGACTCAGATTGTAAATTATCAAATGCTTGTTGCAATGCCTCTTATTGCTTATATCATGACTTGCTCTATTAGTAAACATAATTACTTGTTTATTAGGTGATAATATTATGTATTAAAAACACTTAGATTATTATATCTAACTTACTCATAATTTATGCTACCTTAAAATAAATAGTTATTAATATAAATCTTTATTGTATAATTTAATCTGCACACTTAACAAATATTGTTAGGGGATAACAGTTCTTATTTGTTTTTGTTATCATCAAAACATCAATTATAGAATTGCTGCTAAAACCATATTTTCACTAACAATCTCTCATATTTTATAATGACAAAATACTATACAATTAATGAACAATTTCTTTTATAAAATATAGTTTAAAAGTATGCTCCGTGTAGTGCTCAAAAAATTGTATAATTTGATAATCCTTTGAACTTATTTAACAAATATGTTTTAAATCAATATTATGGGACTATCTCTCAATATGATAGCATGATTTTTAAGAATTTTAAACTTGTTATATACACATAATGTTAAAATTAAAAATTGAAATTAAAAGAGAAAAAACATAATTAAAGATATGCAAATAGATAGAACACACACAACTTGATCATAAATTCGACAATTCTTATCAATTTGAATTCACATATTCTTAGGATGTTAATGTTTTGAATTTTTATGAAGTCTATTGATTCACAATTCACAATTTCTTAGGTTATAAAGCCTTTTGATTATTGTTCTTCTTAGGATGTTAAACCTAATAAAATAAACAATGTTTTTAGAGAATATTAAGCTTGTCAAAACAAATGTGACTTGCAAATATTTATTATAATAATCACATATGCAAATGATATACAAATGATATTCATGTATGATGCAATGATGTTGATACGACGATCAAATGAATATGATGTATATGATGATGATGATGCAAATGATGCAACGATAATATGCAAATCCAACACTCAACAGTGCAATTATACCCAAGCACACTGTAATTACACTCAAGCCCACAATTAACATTAATATTATATTTTCTATTTTTCTTCCCTTTTGTCATAATAGAAAATTATTAACTAAAAAAAAATCCTTAGAAATTAAAGCAAGCAATCATACACGTAAGCCCACCAACAATCAAAGTAAACTCACACCCACATGCAAACAGATATTCAACATAAGTAGATTACTTAGGAAATAAGATATGGAGATTAGAGAATAGAAAAAAAGAAGAATTGAAATGAAAGAGACAAAAGAAAAAAATTTAGAAAGGTAATGTTTCATTAAAGATCAAAATGATGGTTACAACCACACAAAAAAAGGAAGATAGAAACAAAAAACAAAAAACATATTATTCCTAAGAGGATAATCTAAACACATCTAAGAATACTCCTCAAGAGCTTAATTGCTTCCTCAATTTGTGATAAGGTCCAATTTGTGATAAAATTCTCATAGAGCTATCAAACAATCAATTCGTTCGAGGAGAATTTCGTTCACCATCGAAGCAACTTCAGATGGTGGGATTTCCTTCTTTTCATGAAAGGAAGGCGACTTTCTTTTCCTAGCAGAAGACAAATCAACACCCATTTTAGAAGAGTTTGAAAGAGATTTAAAAACCATCCCATAAAGTTTGAGAGATGAATGAAAACGACATAAGATTTTGACGTACACTTTATGACAGATAGAACAATTTAAAAACATTAGACAATTAGTGGAAGAAGATAAAGAATTGTGGCAGTGAAAGAGATAATTACTTTAAATAAATTTTGTTTTAAAGAAACTAAGCTTAGAAAAAAATAAACAAAGGAAGACAGAAAAAATGAATAAAGAAAGAAAAAATGGATGCACAAAAAAGAAAATCAAGGAAAGCAAGTTAGACAAAATTAGAGGATATAGGAGACGAAACATGTATTCAATTCATAATTTATATTACACTTGTAACAAAAATAAATTACGTTAAAACTACAATACTTATGACAAAAAGGGCTAAAAGGATTAGAAAATAAAAATCCTAAGGTTTTTCTTAAGCTCTCTAAATTAGATCCATTAATTTAACTTATGTATTAGGTTTGAATAACCAATTCCCAATATATAATTAAATTAAATCTCTTTATTGAAACTTTCTTCAATAAGTGTCTTCTTTCTTTGAACTTTCATCTAATAGAGTGACGAAGAAGTTTCCTTATTCAAGAGTCTACCTTATGACTTATAAAAAATAACTAAGGAAAACGAGATTCTTTAGCAGCTCCTTTTCTCTAATTGTCTTCGATCTATCTGATAGAGCTTTCTCTGAACATTGAATTGGAGATATAATCTAAAAGTATATAAATCTTTGATAGAATTGTAAGTGCTCCAACCTTTCTTCATTATTACCTTCAGAATATTCATCAATTACAAAAAATTCACACAAAATGAGGCAAACGCCTTTTGATAGCGTTTCAACAAGTGTATTGAATTGTTGCAAGTAATAATAAAAACGATAATACCAAGTGTCGAATTCAAGGATTGTGTTTTAAGCCTTACCGTACAAGAATTCATTTGTTAAACTATTGCCTTTGCAACTAAAGTCCACTACAGTTTCAAAATACGAATTGTAGAATATTTTAATGTTGATCAAGCAATAAAGAGCATTAAACACAAAGATGAGAAAAATAATTCAATAAACTCGTTCATATAACTAGAAATCAATCAAAATAATAAGTGTTTCATCTTGTTACACTCATCCCTAACAAATAGGGTTTAGTTACTCATGGCAGAGATAGAAAAGATAGAGAGTACAAAAGAATTACAAGAAAGTTTCATGAATGATTCTTGATAAAACTACTCCAATGGTGTTAGAAACGACCGTTTTTGAGTTTCTCTGCTAGGGCACAAGTCTCTCAACTTCCCAATAGTCATAAAGATCTCTAGAAAGTGAAAAAAAATGCATTTTAATGAATGTTTACGCGTGCAATGTGCCCCAGGCGCAGCTTTTGCACTTCAAGCGTGTTTCTGGCAGATGCTTCAGCCTAAAAATGCGCCTCAGGCGCGATTGTTGCGCTTTAGGCGTACAACTTCTTCTGTTAGACGTTTTCTGCATTTTTGTCCTCTTTTGAGTCTGAATTTGGTTCTGGTGTCTTCATGAAAGTTTTAGCTATGAACATCTACAACTCTAGATATGGTTGAAATACTCTACATTGGTCATGTTGATTTCTCACCAAAATTCAGCATTGCATTAAAACAAAGTAACAACGCAAAACTCCAAAAAATCTCTACTTAATCAAAAAAATAAGAACATAAAAATTTCATTAAATGAAATAAATAAAATTAACAAAATATATCAAATAACTCCTTAAATTAACTAATGAATAAAAGATAAATAAGACTGAAAATAATAAAAAATATGCATATGATGAAGAGTCATCACCTTTCAACACTCTTTGCTCATTTCCTCCTTGTACTTAATGTCCTTAGTAGGAAAAGGAGGCATTGCCATCAAAAGTTTGCTTAGAGTGTACTCTCAAATGCATTTTGTTAATCTTCTAGTATAATCCATCTTGTTGATTGTAGTTCCCATACCCAACCAAATTAAGATTTCTAAACTTTTCGACATTGAAGTTGAGTAGTTCATTTTTCTAGAAGATCTTAAATATTTTCTAAGAGTACAATGTAAGAAGAGGATCATTTAGGAAGATGAAGACTCTAAAAACGATGAGAGATTGAACCGGTTTTTACTAAAAGGCATCAGGTTTAAAACTTTTGGATGTAAATAGATTTGGGATGACGAGAGAAGAATGGTTTCTGAAAAACACTATAGGAAAGAGGAGTTTAAATAGGCAAGGAAAAGGAAGAAATCAATACTTTGGTTTTAACGAAAGAAATCAAAGAACAATTAACATAAAGAAAACAAGCGATAAGATCAAAGACAAGACAACATGGAGCAAGACAGATGATTCATATCATCACTAATAAAGCAACCACATGAACATGAGAAAACTTCACATATACACATAAAAACTAGGAGAAACACACAACTGAAAACGAAATAAAACTAGTTCCTAAACAGACAAAAAAAAAATGACAGAGGATATAATAAATAAGAAAAAACATATCAGATAAAACAAACTAGTACAGTAAAAAATAAATAAATTGCAGAGTACCTGATAGAAGTGTGCAAAAATATGATTAATTCGACCATATTGATAAATTGGATTACACTGCACCACAAAAAATCAAACCATTTAAATGGTTCATGAATTGAACCACATATTTAAAACAACTCAATTAACCAAACTTAATTCAAAAATCAGTTAAACAATTTTAAATTTTTTTTAACCTCCTTTAAGATTTTTTTTCTTACAAACTTTTTAAAATTTATTTTTCTCAAAAAATTTTAATCATTTTTTTCTTGAAACCTCTTATTTTTCTCAATTCAGTGTGCAAACTTATTGAAACCTTTTTTTAAAAAAAAAAAAGTTTAATCATTTTTTTCTTGAAAAATTTTTGAGAAAAAAATTGAAACTTTTTTCTTGAATTTTTTTTTTTATTGAGAAATTTTTTTATATATTTTTCTCGAAATATTATTGCCAAAAGAATTTTGAAATTATTTTCTCAAAAATATTTTTTATCGGAAACTTTTTACATTTATTTTTTTTTCGAAAAAGAATTTCAAAATTCTTTTCTCGAATAACTATTTTGAAATTGATTTTAACTAAAAATTTGTTGAAAATATTAAACTAGTTTATATTTATAAACTGTTTTAACCCGGTTCAGAACTGTAGTGAACTTGATTTGAAAGTAGTTTCAATAACTGGACCAAAACATTAATGTGGTCCAATAAAGTTCTATTTTTGTACCATGAACACCCCTAGTACCTGACATGCTGATAGACAAGGATGCTTTAGTAAAACTTGTCCTTACTCTTGCCTTAAAGTTTGCCAATTTCTCTTTCAAGTGATCTTCTTGCCAAATGCAAAATTAGTTTGGTTCTGATAATTCTTAATTCTGATACTCACAACAACATATGCAGTGCAATCCTTTACTTTTGTGGTGATTCCATAGTAATGAGTCTCAGATGATTCAAACACAATATATATTAAACGCAAAGATCTTCTCCTCAAGCATATATTCATACTTTGCAATTAGAGGATTACCAAAAACGTTAACTAAATTAGACTTGAAAATAGAATTAAACCAAATAATTACACTAATTTACACCATTTCACATGTATTTCCAGTTGTAAAGAATCTTTACTTTTACACCGTAAAGTGCTCAATCAAGATATTGAGCTTTGGTACAAATTAAAGGTGTTGAAAAACATAAGAAAGAGAAAGGGAATGAATTGTGTTTTTTTTTTCATTTCTGAAAATTATTTAAGTTGCTTAAACAAAAAGATATGTTCTTTATCAAATCATTCAACTTATGATTACAAAACAATTTAAGTAAAATAAAGTTGAATTATAAAAACTTAATTTAATGTAGAGCAGATATATAGAAAAGACACAAATATGTTTATAATAGTTTACAACAAACTATAGCTACATCTAGTCCTCCCCTTATTGAGAGATTTTGCCTTAATACAGTCGACGACTTAATCCACTATTTAAACAATATCATACAAGTATTATTTACTATGTCTCTTCATGCTTTGAGTATTTTTATTATGCCTCTCCAGTCCATCACTGTTGGAACCCTTCTCAACTTTCTTGCAAGTCGTCGTTCAGTTTCATAAGTATTTTTACACCACTTTAGGTACCTCTTATGGATGAAAGAGTTTTACCACTATCATGAGGATTTACATAAATTTCAGTTTGTGTCTGAATTGACATAAATTATGTTTCTAGAATTCTAACTCTTATTGTGATGATATTACATTTCAAATCCTATACCAATTCGCATGTATTTCCAGCTGTAAATAATCTTTTCTTTTGATGTGCTCTAGCCTTTTTATAGTAAACTTCTTAGAACATTTCCTTTTTCCTTGTTCCAGTCACATCTGTTTTAGATATGATTCTACTTAAATATTGAAGAATATATCATTTGAAAATAATATCGTTGGAGATCTTGAATCAGTATTTAAAGCACATCAGCCTTTAATACATTTTCATATATATATATATATATATATATATATAATTATAGATATGATTCTACTTAAATATTGAAGAATATATCATTTGAAAATAATATTGTTAGAGATCTTGAATCAATATTTAAAGCACATCAGCCTTTATATTGATGGTCATGATTAAGAGTTATTTAAGTGACACATGATCACTTTAAAAAGTCACATGACTTTTTCTTCTAATCTTGATCATTCATGTATAGTTGTGTGGTCAAGATTTAACCTTCTCATTTTCTCATTTTAAAACTCCTCTCATTTGATAAGCTTCATATATATATAATCAATTTTTAGCATATCTTGATTTAAGAAGGCAGATATTAGAGGATGATATTTCCAGATGATGTCATGTGTTTCCTTAGTCAGAGGATAAGTCTAACGTTGATGAGTAAAGGATGTTGAAATGCTGACTTTTTAAGTTCTGGGCTGAGTTGTTTGACTTAACATAGGTGCCTTTAAATTTAAGCATATACTTAGCCAGAGTGTTGACTTGAAGTGTTGATGATACAATCAAATATTTTATAAGAATTATCAGATGCAAAATCATCAGATCGGGCTTGTATAATTAGATTATTAGAGGCGCGTTGATTAGTGTTAGACACAACTTTAACAAATTCTTCACAAGTTTGATTTTTCTCAAAGCATTGACACTAATAGAGACTTCAATCAGAGCCTTATTTTTTGTATGGAGTTAGAGGGTCAACAGATGTCTTAACTCTTAGTTAACTTTAGTTAGAAGCAGATGATTGTTGTAGCATTCTTTTCCTTTGTGATCAAAAGGTCAATCGTTGACTCATATTTCCTTTGTCTTTAACGCTTTGACTCATACTTTAAATTATCAAATAGTTGTTGTGATGCTTCTTATTGCTTATATCATGACTTACTCTTTTAGTAAACATAATTACTTGTTTATTAGATGATAATATTATGTATAAAAACTTAGATCATTATCTTTAAATTACATATAATTTATGCTATCTTAAAATAGATAGTTACTAATTTAAATCTTTGTCTTCTAACTTAATTTGCACAGTTAGCAAATATATTTATGGATAATTGTTGTTATTTTTTGTTTGTTATCATTAAAACATCAATAAGAGGATTGTAGTTAAAGTAACTTTTGCGCTAACAATAGTGTGGTGTTCCATTTGGTACCCATTATTCCCAAATAGACCATCAAACATCCACCCATGTTTTTTGGCCTATATCATTTAATTAAATATTTAACTAATTATCCCATTAGAAATCTAATTAGCCTTATTACTTAATTTGATTAATAATCAATTAAGGTTCTTAATTGATAAATAGCTAATATAATTGAATAAAGATATGCGTCTACATAATAATATTGGAATGTAATAATTAAATAAAATATTTAATAAAATATTTCAACAATCTCCCACTTGAAAAATATATCTTAATATTTAAATCAAAATTCTATAGGTGTGCATCTGAATGCTATTTATCTTGTGATTTATCCTTCACAATTTGGTCAACCTCATACATCAATAATAGGACCATCGATGTCATCACTGACGTATAACGTGACTAATCCCTGACGACCACCATATCAATGCATTTAATTACATAGATCGATATGGATAAGTAGCATGAAAATTTCATGCAACGTTATCTCTATATCATGCCTATTTCCATCTGGTCTAACTGAAGTCTATAGTGAGATCAAACTAACGTCCCTTAGGTGCAAATTTAATATTTTCACATAGAATACCAAAATAGTTACAATAATAATAACCACATAAACTTTATTTATGCAGAAAATCATAACATAAGGTCTATATTGATTCAAAAAGTATAGAATCTAAAGGAAGAAAGACTTCCACTAATCCAAGACATCCTAAATGACTACAATCATATGAAAGACCTTTGGTGTCAAGTCTTTTATTTGTGGGTCAACTAGCATAGAGTCTATCTATATATTCTATTCTTCAAGAACAATAACATGTATATCAATAAGCTTCATAAAGAATGGTTGAAGCATTATACAATTAGATTATTGCAATATAACTTTTGTAGTCTTTTAAAACTTTTTACTATATGCAATATAGTGACATAAATAAATAACCCATTTGCAGAATTAATGTGGACATCTTAATGATCAAAGTCTAAAATATTGATGATTTCCAAATTATTAAATCCCTGATTTGTGAGCATAAACTCTATTGTTCTTAGCTGCAATGATTATGGTTGCTTTTGTTAGAAATATAAACATAAATTGCTCAAGTATTTGTCAAATGATCATATTATATAAGTTATTTTTGAATGCATATAAATAAGATCACTCATAAAATTCCCAACAATTGAAACATAAAGAAATATTTAATTTTTATGATTTTCATATTTTGTATAGGGAAAAAAATGAGACTAAAATAATGGCCCTTTAGTGATTGAGGGTATCCCCTACTATATTGTCTTTTACAACGAATATATTTACAACTTTATTGATATAGCTATTTTGTGATAACTTAGTGACACTTTGAGAATAATCTTTATGTATCATAATGTTTCATACAAAATATATGTTCCCAAGATCTTTCATCGCTAAACATCCATTAGAGATATATTGGTTTCATGCAACAAGTCTAAATCATTGATGATTAAGTAAAATAAAATCGACATTATCCTGAGAATATAAACTTTCTCTCATTGTCTATGTAATATTCACAACTCTCCACAATAGTAATCTAAAAAACAATTAGATAATTATGTTATAAGACTTTGTGATGTCATCAAAGACAGTTATTCATTAACTCGTAGATGGATTACATTAATTTGCAAGTTATTTACTTTTGGTTTGCACTATATTGTTTCGTTAACATTGTCATGAAGAAATATTATTGGCGTCCATCTTTTGAAGCTCCAATGATCATAATTAGTAACAAGCATTGTGACAATCCTAATGGAGTATTTCAAGAATACTAAATAAAATCTCTTTGTACAACCAATCATTTCTAACACCTGATGCTCTAGTTCTTGGGTGTTGAGTTTTATTTTCATAAATAATTTTATTAACTTGATTGAGAGAAATAACAATAATATCCTCATGAGGAACTAAATTTGATACATCAACACCAACTATATATATGATTGGTCTATAATCGATTTTCTTCCTCACTCAATTTTGTTAATTTGACCATATCTCTCTCCCGAAACTCAATATCCTCAAAAAACATTGCATTTATTGTCAAAAAAAAAACTTTAACTTGGGATCAAAGTTTATATTTATCAAATCTTTCAACAATTATAGATTGTCACGAGTAATAGTTGAATTGACTCTAACAATATTTAATTTAAAAGACAAAAATTAAAAAATTCATTTGATTTGGTCCAAGAGAAACTAAAACAAAATTTTATCAAAATAATGATTCAACTAAATTATCTTTTAAATATAAATATAAGCAAGTAATTGCAATCTAAAAAAATACTTAAAGCCTCGATCTTTATCGATTTTGCCTTTCCAAATTGATGTATCTTTCAACACCATTGAATATTTGTGCGTTCATCCTTAATTTTCTTTATTTGCCCTTATCTTTTGAGATATTTTTCAAATAAGCATTATTTTATTTTTTCTTACTTCACCGTTTTCTTTCTTGCACGCCTTATGAAATAATCTTAATTGAATGATTATTTCTAAACTTAACAATTATAAACTTAATTGTGCAATGAGAATACAGAATAATAAAATTTTAAAAAAATTACCTAATAGTCAAATTTTTGACATATCTCTAAAAGTAAATATTTACATAACGTGTTCTTTACATTTTATTTGCCTAATAAACTTAATGAAATATTATGTCTCCAACGAGTTCTTAATTTCGCTTTATTTATTTAAAAGCACTTTAATTTTAATTTAAGAAAGAAAATTCGATAACTCATTTTCCATATTTAATAGACGCATTAGAAATACTAAATTGTAAGAGAATAATAGTTTATGCATCCTTATGCAAAGTCTTGATCGAAACACAATATGGATGTTTTAATTTATCCTAAAAACAATAGCTATCAAGATATAAAAAGTTAATTCAATTTAGCATATATTATATTAGCTTGAAGAGAACAAGGGTAGATAAATGTACTTGCTAAAATATGAAGTGCATCCTTAATATCAAATCTTTAGTCAGTAACATGCTTGTAGTATTTTTTTTTTCAATAATTAAACACTAACAATTAGAATTCATAAATAATAAATATCCTTATAATCGTTACATGTTTACCATCATAAATGTGAATTAAAATTGGTCAAATAAAGATTGATTTAACCACATATTTCATTAGTAGGCACATCAAAAAATTAAACACAAAGAGTGCACAATTTATCTTTATTTGTATGAATTAGTTGTAAGGAGTACTCTTAACTCAATGATCAAATACCGGTAACAAGTCCCGTCAAATAATGAGTGAAAAGAGATCAAGTTTTAAAAAATCTTCTAAAAGAAGATATACTAACAATCAAGGACCCAAACAAATATGAGTACCAAAATCATTAGTAACTTATGATGTAGGAACACCATTCAACAATCAAGAAAGAACATTGATACATGGACAAAACATGCTCAATACACATGAATGGAAAAGTATGGTGCCTCCTCTCATTACAAAAATTTGGAGTATCTATAACCTTTGAAAACATTAAAGCTAAGGAGATGAAGAAGAAGAACATTCTGGACAGCAGTGATGACTCTTCATTATATGCATATTTTTCTGTTGATTTTAGATCTTTGATTTAATGAAATGTTTATGTTATTATTTCCTTGATTAAGTAGGGATTTTTCGGAGTTTTGTGTTGTTACTTTGTTTTAGTGCAGTGCTGAATTTTGGTGAGAAATCAACATGACCTATGTAGAGTATTTCAGCCATAATTGGAGTTGTAGATGTCCAATTGAAGTAAAACCAAGTTCAAATGAAATATAAGATCCATATCTACAACTTCCATGAAGACACCTAAACCCGATTCAGACTCAAAAGAGGAGTAAAATGCAATATACGTTAGATAGTAGATGATGTGCGCCTGAAGCGCGCCAACCGCGCCTGTGGCGCATTTCCAGCCATTCAGTACTGTCCAGGTGCGCCTGAAGCGCGTTTTCTGCGCCTAGGACGCATTTCCGGACCAGTAACACTGTCCAGGCATGCCAGGGGCGCGCGACGCGCATCAACAACCATAAAAACACAATTTTTCACTGTTTTAGGGATCTTTTTGACTCTTGGAAAGTTGGGAGACTTGTGCCTTAGCATAAAAACTCAAAGACGGCCGTTTCTAACATCATTGGAGAAAATTTATCAAGAATCATTCATGAATCCTTCTTGTAATTCTTCTCAAATCTCTATCTTTTTTATCTCTGTCATGAGTAACTAAACCCTATTTGTTAGGGATGAATGTAACAAGATGAAACTCTTATTTTTATCATTTGATTTCTAGTTATATGAATGAGTTCATTGAATTATTTTTCTCATCTCTGTGCTTAATGCTTTTTATTGCTTGATCAACATTAAAATGTTCTACGATTTTTATTTTGAAACGGAAGTGGACTTTACGAATGCTTGAGATGAGAAATTCATGAATTTGTAGTCTAGACATAGATGCAGGTCATGAAACCAATTACATTAGTTGCAAAACAATAATTTACAAGAAAATTTATATATGGTAATGCTTAGTTCTAATCTTAAATCTACTAAGGAATTAGGGGTTACTTTGGAATTAAAGGTTCTGTCACTAAGACATTAGGGCAAGAATAATAAAGAGAATTCAGTAATAATTCTATAAAGGAATGCAATAACTAGGATCAAATTTGACACCAAGGTTGGATTCAAAGTGAAACTCATCCCTAACATTTTTCTCATTATAAAGGATCAATTTTATTATTGTTGTTAATTTCAAATATTATTTCAATCAATTCGTAAACTTTTTGTTCAATTTCAGTAATTAAATATAATTCGATAGTAAAACCAATTCTTGAGTTTAACACTCGGTACTACCGTTTTTATTATTACTTGCAACGATTCAGTACACTTGCTGAAACGCTATCAAGTTTTTGGCGCCGTTGCCGGGGATTGCCATATCACTATTGAATTTAATTTATTTACTTAATTGAAATTTTTTGCTCTGCAATAAAATTTCTTGTTTTATTTTATTTCTAATAGAAACCAAAAAAAAATTATAGTTTAAAGCTCTTTAATTTTTACTTAGTTATTTATCTTTCTTTAATTGTTCATTACTCATAATTTGTCTAACCTTGTATGCGAGGCCAGTCCTCAGCTGAACTTATCTTTGATCCAGAAATCGAAAAAACAGCGAAAGCACATCGAATGGGAAAGACATTTAGTAGTGGAAGAAGAGGTTTTGGGTGATTCCGTCATACTTACTGAGATGGTCGATCCACCACTATCAGAACGTACTCTCGGCGAATATGGGAATCGAAATAGAAATCGTGCTCGATTGCCCATCCATAACCAACCAGTTACAGTCAACAAGTTTGAAATAAGTCCTGCTCTATACCGAGAGTTGAAGGAGATTCATTTTGCCAATAGACATAACGAAGACGCCAATAGACATCTCACAAATTTCTTTGAATTATGTGAAATAGTGAAGGTGGATGGTTTGTCTGAGGAAGGCAAGAGAATGAAACTGTTTCCATTTTCATTGACAGATGATGCTAAGGAGTGGCTTCAATCCTTTCCTGCCGACAGCATCACCACATGGGATGATATTGAAGATAAGTTCTTGGGAACAGTACTTTCCCCCAACTATGTTTGTTAGAAAAAGGCAAGAGATTTCCAGTTACAAAAAGAAAGAGGGAGAATCTCTTCGTCACACTTACAAGAGATTCAGAAACTTAATAGCAGGATGTCCTAATCATGCTTATGATGACACTGCCCAAATGCAAATATTCTGCAATGGTTTGAGGCCGAACACTAGAATTATGTTGGATGCCACAACAGGTGGTTCTTTGAATTACAAGACCGCAACAGAATCACGAAAGATGATTGAGATCATGGCATCAAATGAACAAATGATGTTGTATAACAGAGGTGGTGGATCAAAAAGTGGTGTATTGGAGTTGAATGTTATGGATGGATTGGCCCCAGGCAGGTTATTCTCAAAATAGATAGAAGATGTAACACCCCGTTTTTCAAAGCGTGAGTGTATTTTTTTTCAAAAGGAATTAAAATAAAACAGGGAAATAAATAAGGTAACCCACATTTGGATAAATATTTAAGTCGTAACACAACGACAAATAAGTCAACAGAATTTACGAGCAGCGGAAAAATTCTCAATCCATGAATTCAAAATATATTCATAACAAAAGTAGTACAGTCTTCCAGTTTAAAAATAAACGCAACCCAAAAGAAAGACATCCGTTCCCTCTATGACAACCTAGTCTGATCATTTTACAAAACAACTAAACACCCTGAGTGATCTCCACGCGCCCCGTGAGATCCTCCTAACGTAGCTGCAGTCGAGCGTTCCCATCTCCATTCCCGTCCGTAGGGTACGAACCGGTAGGATCGTCCTGATTCTCATCTGAGGGCAAAGCCCAGATTTCCACAATAATTGTAAAGGGTCACCAACCGAAAATAACAGTTAACACATAACAATTTAGTTTGTGAATGCTCAAAATAACTTTTCAACTAAGCATGCACCTTAACAGGATTTTCAATATGCGAAAAGTTCATACAATACTTTGCCAATTAAAAATGAAAACAAAACGAAGTTCTCAATCCCCTAATTAAAACATAACAAATCAAGACATGGATAAGTTAATGAGTAATCAAACATCTAACTCAAACTGAGGATTTTCACTGA
>NC_021164.2:41734052-41738527 GCF_000331145.2 Cicer arietinum
TTGGACAGTATCGGAGGCAATGCAATCCGATAAGCAACAGGCCCAATTCGTGCAGAAATCTGATATGGTCCAATGAATATGGAGTCAACTTCTTCGATTTCAATGCCCTACCAACTCCCGTAGTAGGTGTGACTCTCGGAAATACATGGTCACCCTGTTCGAATTCTAAAAGTCTGCGACGCTTGTCCGCGTAACTCTTCTGACGATCTTGTGAAGTCTTCATTTTCTCCTTGATTTTCCTTACCTTAGCTGTAGTCTGTTGCACCATCTCTGGTCCGACGATCATATTTTCACCGTCTTTATACCAACACAGGGGCGTTTGACACTTGCGCCCATATAAGGCCTCTTATGGAGCCATTCCAATACTTGCGTGGAAACTATTGTTGTAGGTGAACTCAATCAACGGAAGCACATCATCCCAACTTCCTCTATCATCTAAAACACATGCCCTCAACAGATTTTCCAGGGACTGATTCGTCCTTTCAGTCTGTCCGTCCGTGTGTGGATGGTAAGCTGAACTCAATCGTAGCTTTGTTCCCAATGCTTCGTGCGATGCTCCCCAAAAATGTGATGTGAACTTCGGATCACGGTCTGATACAATACTCGATGGTACTCCGTGTAATCTCTAAAGGTCGCAACACCCCAGCAGGTCGCTGATGTTCCACCTTGTACGGAACATCCATCTAGTACCAAACCTAAACACTAAGTATGACACCGACACATTGAGTACAATGTATCATTACCTAATGATAGGGCTTCCCATTCATACCAAGAATGATCTTGGGTTAATGTAGAGGTAAGCAAGTCAGATTAATCGAGAAGTCCCTATTCTGAATAGTTATTTGACAATGTAAACATGCATAATTTACTGTCAAAGTCTTAGCAGTAAAGCAGACACAGACAACTTCAAACGATTTACACAATCCATAACAATGAAGGAATGGGTTGCCCCCGAATCAGAAAGTGTAGTTAGGGGTTACCTGTAATCGCACAATCATATTGAATCAGATCGCTAGATAAATTTCCAACTTCAACGTCGACGTAATAAACATGTCCTCTAGCAGTATGAAGAGTAATCCTAGCTACATTCACCATTGGTTTCACCTTCGGAGCCTTGCAATTCCTTGCAAAGTGCCCTGGTTTATGGCAATTGTAGCAAGTAGTACTGTTAAAGGTACAAGCATAAGCATAATGTCCCTCTTCTCCACATCGGAAACATCGTATACCTTGTCCCATTTGCCTCCCAAAGTCTTGGTTCCTTGGGTTATGGTTCCCTGGGTTATTCTGTCCCCCGTTGTTATCATGTGGTCGATTATAATGTTTAGCGACTTGTTTTCCCTTGTTCTGATACTTCACCCGACTAGGTCCTCCTGAGTTAAAATTCCCTCCTCGGCTAGCTCTCTTGTTCTTCATATCCTCAACTTCTCTACATTTTTCCACAACAAATTGGAAACGTTGAATTCCCAAGGGTAAGACAAAGTCTTGAATCTCACACTTTAGTCCGTCTTGGAAACGATGACACAAGAATGGCTCGTCAACCTCTTCACGGAAAAATCTGAAATGCCTTGATAGTGATTCAAACTTAGCAGCATATTCGCCCACGGTCATGTTCCCCTGATGTAGTTTCAGGAAATCATCACCCAGTCTAGTCCTGGTACTCATCGGGAAGTATTTGTCGAAAAACTTCCCTTTGAAAGATTCCCAGTTCACCTCCTCGTGAGCTGATCTCATCAACAACCTTGTACTCCTCCACCAGTACTCAGCATCTCCTAGTAGCATATAAGTGAATCGATTGGGCAATCAATTGACAGCATATCTCAGCCCCTGACTTAAATTCAATCGATTGGGCAATCAATTGACAGCATATCTCAGCCCCTGACTTAAATTCAATCGATTGGGCAATCAATTGACAGCATATCTCAGCCCCTGACTTAAATTCAATCGATTGGGCAATCAATTGACAGCATATCTCAGCCCCTGACTTAAATTCAATCGATTGGGCAATCAATTGACAGCATATCTCAGCCCCTGACTTAAATTCAATCGATTGGGCAATCAATTGACAGCATATCTCAGCCCCTGACTTAAATTCAATCGATTGGGCAATCAATTGACAGCATATCTCAGCCCCTGACTTAAATTCAATCGATTGGGCAATCAATTGACAGCATATCTCAGCCCCTGACTTAAATTCAATCGATTGGGCAATCAATTGACAGCATATCTCAGCCCCTGACTTAAATTCAATCGATTGGGCAATCAATTGACAGCATATCTCAGCCCCTGACTTAAATTCAATCGATTGGGCAATCAATTGACAGCATATCTCAGCCCCTGACTTAAATTCAATCGATTGGGCAATCAATTGACAGCATATCTCAGCCCCTGACTTAAATTCAATCGATTGGGCAATCAATTGACAGCATATCTCAGCCCCTGACTTAAATTCAATCGATTGGGCAATCAATTGACAGCATATCTCAGCCCCTGACTTAAATTCAATCGATTGGGCAATCAATTGACAGCATATCTCAGCCCCTGACTTAAATTCAATCGATTGGGCAATCAATTGACAGCATATCTCAGCCCCTGACTTAAATTCAATCGATTGGGCAATCAATTGACAGCATATCTCAGCCCCTGACTTAAATTCAATCGATTGGGCAATCAATTGACAGCATATCTCAGCCCCTGACTTAAATTCAATCGATTGGGCAATCAATTGACAGCATATCTCAGCCCCTGACTTAAATTCAATCGATTGGGCAATCAATTGACAGCATATCTCAGCCCCTGACTTAAATTCAATCGATTGGGCAATCAATTGACAGCATATCTCAGCCCCTGACTTAAATTCAATCGATTGGGCAATCAATTGACAGCATATCTCAGCCCCTGACTTAAATTCAATCGATTGGGCAATCAATTGACAGCATATCTCAGCCCCTGACTTAAATTCAATCGATTGGGCAATCAATTGACAGCATATCTCAGCCCCTGACTTAAATTCAATCGATTGGGCAATCAATTGACAGCATATCTCAGCCCCTGACTTAAATTCAATCGATTGGGCAATCAATTGACAGCATATCTCAGCCCCTGACTTAAATTCAATCGATTGGGCAATCAATTGACAGCATATCTCAGCCCCTGACTTAAATTCAATCGATTGGGCAATCAATTGACAGCATATCTCAGCCCCTGACTTAAATTCAATCGATTGGGCAATCAATTGACAGCATATCTCAGCCCCTGACTTAAATTCAATCGATTGGGCAATCAATTGACAGCATATCTCAGCCCCTGACTTAAATTCAATCGATTGGGCAATCAATTGACAGCATATCTCAGCCCCTGACTTAAATTCAATCGATTGGGCAATCAATTGACAGCATATCTCAGCCCCTGACTTAAATTCAATCGATTGGGCAATCAATTGACAGCATATCTCAGCCCCTGACTTAATGCCAATCGATTTCCAAATCGATTTTTGCTGAATTCCTGCATGGCCAAATCGATTTCCAAATCGATTTTCTTAATTGATTTTGAAAAATATATTATAAAATCGATTGGCAAATCGATTATGTCACATTAGGAAAGTCCCTGTAACTCATCCAATCGATTGGGAAATCGATTTCCTTGCATATTCTTCCAAAAACAAATAATTTCCTTGCATATTCATCCAATCGAATAGGGACTTATAACACAATTACTACAACATCATGGGTTTCGAAATGGTATTGCAATCAAACATGTTATCACCAAATTCCAAAACATACACTTAACACTTATAACACAATACTACATAGACAAAATGAACCAACAATTCACAATTTAACAGGGTGTAGTCTCTCACGGACAAACACCTGTGCAGTCTCTCACGGACAAACACAATTCCCTAAGGAACGTAAGTCGTAAACGTACTACCTATCACGGGTCCGTACTGTTTACCGAGGTGCCACCTATCCCGGGTCTGCACAACTTACCAAACACAATTCCCTCAGGAACGTAAGTCGTAAACGTACTACCTATCACGGGTCCGTACTGTTTACCGAGGTGCCACCTATCCCGGGTCAGCACAACTTACCAAACACAATTCCCTCAGGAACGTAAGTCGTAAACGTACTACCTATCATGGGTCCGTACTGTTTACCGAGGTGCCACCTATCCCGGGTCTGCACAACTTACCAAACGTAAATCGTAAACGTACTGCCTATCACGGGCCCGTACCGTTTACCAAGGTGCCACCTATCACGGGTCTGCACGATTTACCAAAACATACATAAGTAAACGAGACATTAAGAGATTCCCCATTCTTAATTCTCATCTAACTTAAACCACGGCGTAGTCTCTCACGGACAAACCCATGCGCAGTCTCTCACGGACAAACACAATTCCCTAAGGAACGTAAATCGTAAACGTACTACCTATCACAGGTCCGTACTGTTTACCGAGGTGCCACCTATCCCGGGTCT
>NC_021164.2:41739027-41740205 GCF_000331145.2 Cicer arietinum
ATTTCAACATCACACTCTCTTCACAACAACATTTTGTCATAATCAAAAAGGGGGAGAATGTAAACTACATGTTTTTGATGACGACAAGACCACCAACTATGGACAATGCAGCAAGATCAAAAAGAAGATCAAACCATCTTGAATAAGCTTCCAAATCCAAATAATAAATGAGTAAATGTAAAGGTATATGATACAAATCAATAGTTCAAATACATGAGAACAATTCATATTTACATATGCATTTAACATGTTTTCGAAAATCAAAAACAACATTAACAAATCATTTAAAATCATATTTTTGACAATTTGCATAAGTGTATTCGAATACACCATGTTGTATTCGAATACAACTTAAGTCAGAGGCAAAACGTTAAATGGTGTATTCGACTACACCCATCTATAGTCGAATACAAGCTAAGTCAGTGGCCAAGTGTATTCGACTAGACTCATATGTAGTCGAATACAAGTTAAGTCAGAGGCTAAAATACATTAATCTGTATTCGACTACACTGATGTGTATTCGAATACAAGATGTAAAATTTGAATTTTTTGAACGTTACAAAGACGTGTAGTCGAATACACATATACTGTATTCGAATACACCTGAAAACATTACAATTTTTCAAATCTGGAATGCCTCTAGAACATTGTAATTTTTCAATCAAACCTCTTGGATCAATGGTCACAAATCTGAAAGGATGTTTTATGGAGTATAAATACCCCATAACTTCAGATCAAAAATTAACAATCCTTGATTAAATTCATTAAACAACTTTGAACAAAATTCTGATTTTTCTAAGTACTTGCATTAGATTTTCATATCATTCTAAAAGTTCTCAAGTACTTGAATTACTATTGAGTTGTTTATCAATATACCACATCTTAGATTTATTCAAACCTTATTGTATCATTTGTACAAGTAAGATAGTGGTGTGCTATCTTAGAAGTATTGTTAGAAGTTTTGTAGCAAGAATCCCAGGGTGGGAGTTGTACATTTTCTGACAAGTATTGGATTAATCTCTTGTGGTGTGCAAGAGGACTGGACGTACCCTTGGTTATAAGGGGAACCAGGATAAATCTTACCGTGTTCATTTACTTACTGCAATTTTTATTAAGCCTTGTTCTTAAACTCAGAAAATTCAACTACCATATCACTAAAAACAAGAAACTTTACCAAC
>NC_021164.2:41747539-41748978 GCF_000331145.2 Cicer arietinum
TGTATTCGAATACAACTTAAGTCAGAGGCAAAACGTTAAATGGTGTATTCGACTACACCCATCTGTAGTCGACTACATGCTAAGTCAGTAGCCAAATGTATTCGACTACACTCATATGTAGTCGAATACAAGTTAAGTCAGAGGCTAAAATACATTGATCTGTATTCGACTACACTGATGTGTATTCGAATACAAGATGTAAAATTTGAATTTTTTGAACGTTACAAAGACGTGTATTCGAATACACATATACTGTATTCGAATACACCTGGAAACATTACAATTTTTCAGATCTGGAATGCCTCTAGAACATTGTAATTTTTCATCAAACCTCTTGGATCAATAGCCACGAATCTGAAAGGATGTTTTATGGACTATAAATACCCCATAACTTCAGATCAAAAATTAACAATCCTTGATTAAATTCATTAAACAACTTTGAACAAAATTTTGATTTTTCTAAGTACTTGCATTAGATTTTCATATCATTCTAAAAGTTCTCAAGTACTTGAATTGCTATTGAGTTGTTTATCAATATACCACATCTTAGACTCATTCAAACCTTATTGTATCATTTGTACAAGTAAGATAGTGGTGTGCTATCTTAAAAGTATTGTTAGAAGTTTTGTAGCAAGAATCCCAAGGTGGGAGTTGTACATTTTCTGACAAGTATTGGATTAATCTCTTGTGGTGTGCAAGAGGACTGGACGTACCCTTGGTTATAAGGGGGACCAGGATAAATCTTACCGTGTTCATTTACTTACTGCAAATTTTATTAAGCCTTGTTCTTAAACTCAGAAAATCTGATTACCATATCACTAAAAACAAGAAAATTTACTAACACCTAATTCACCCCCCCCTCTTATATACTTACATCTAGTATCTACAACCCTAGTTGGAGAAATCATCCAAATTTTTCTTGGAGAGATCAACAAGGTGGTTCTCAGGGTCAACAAAGAGCTCATACAAACCAATTCCCACCTAGAAAGGCTGCTTGGGAGAGTGCTATGGAGAAATTAGTGACAACCATAAATTCTTTCATTGAAGAGTCAAGAGCCATCCAGAAAAATCACTATGCATCCATAAAGAATCTGGAACCTCAAGTGGGTCAACTTGCTCAACAAATGGCACAAAGATTGACTGAAAATTTGCCTAGTGACACGATTCTGAATCCGCGAAATAATGTCAATGCCATGACAACAAGGAGTGGCAAGGTAAGTGAACAAGTACCGCTTAAAGCCAAACAAAATGTAAGTACTTCAAGCTCAACCCACTTAGAGGAAACAGTCACACCGACCTTAGTGGAGGAGCACACCACTCTTGAAAAGGAGGAAGAACCTGTGGTACAAAAAAGGGAATCACTGCCAAAACCAAAAATTCGACTTCCGTTTCCTCAAAGATTAAAAAAGGAAGAAACAGAAAAACAATTCGGTAAGTTC
>NC_021164.2:41749184-41780240 GCF_000331145.2 Cicer arietinum
TCCTTTTGCAGAGGCACTAGAACAGATGCCAACATACGCCAAGTTCATGAAGGAGATTCTGTCCAAGAAAAGAAAAATCGGCGGTGAAATAGTGATGCTTACCGAAGAATGTAGTGCTATACTACAGAGAAAACTGCCGTCGAAGCTCAAGGATCCTGAAAGCTTCTCAATCCCGTGCGCCATTGGAAATAGAACTTTTGGGAAGGCGCTGTGTGATCTTGGGGCTAGTGTGAGTCATATGCTCCTTTTTATATACAAAAAAATGAGCATTGGGAAAGTCAAAGACACACAGCTGATGCTACAATTTGCAGATCACTCAATGAAACATCCCTATGGAGTGGTGGAAGATGTGTTGGTTAAAGTGGACAAGTTCATTTTTCAAGTGGATTTCGTGGTGCTAGACATGGAGGAAGACAATGACATTCCTTTGATTTTGGGGAGATCAGTCTTAGCAACAGGGCGAGCTATGATTGATGTAGCAGATGGCACCTTAACCTTAAAAGTAAATGAGGAAACTGTCACTTTTAACATTCTGAAAGCCATGGAACACTCAAAAGAAAGAGAATGGTGCAATCGAATCGATATCTTATATGAGATAGTCAACGAAGAAATAAAGCATCAAACACCCAAGTTTGCCATTAGAAATAGTGTTATGCCTACCCCAAGATGTTGTTAAAGAAAGTGAAGATCCAAAGATGAAAGAGGTTTTGACCTTGTTGGAAGCATCACCATCCTACTCCCCCCATTTTCCTACAAGATGGGAGGAGTTGAAAGGGAATGAAGATAAGCCCTCAGAGAAAAAGACACCACTGATTGAACACAAGCAGTTGCCTCTTCATTTGAAATATGTATTCCTAAGTGAAGAAGATAAGAATCCAGCCATAATTAGTGCAAGCTTGAGTGAGTTACAAGAAGAAAAGTTGTTGAGAATTCTGCGGAAGCATAAGGGTGCCATCGGTTGGTCCATTGAGGACTTGAAGAGAATAAGTCCGACTTTTTGTATGCACAAAATCCTAATGGAGGACAATCACAAACCGGTAGTACAACCCCAAAGGAGATTGAATCCGACAATGAAAGAAGTGATTAGGAAAGAAGTGGTAAAGCTCCTAGAAGCCGGTCTCATTTACCCCATTTCAGACAACCCTTGGGTGAGTCCCGTCCAAGTTGTACCAAAAAAGGGTGGAACGACCGTCATCACAAATGAAAAGAACGAGCTAATTCCTACACGAACGGTTACAGAATTGAGAGTGTGTATTGACTATAGAAGGTTGAATAGTGCTATGAGGAAGGATCATTTCCCGCTCCCTTTCATTGATCAGATGCTTGAGCGGCTAGCCGGACATGAGTATTACTGCTTCCTAGATGGCTACTCGGGATACAATCAGATAGTTGTGGCACCCGAGGATCTACAGAAAATTGCATTCGTATGTTTGTATGAGGTGTTTGCTTACCGGCGAATGCCGTTTGGGCTGTGCAATGCACCTGCCAGATTTCAAAGGTGCATGATGTCCATATTCTCCGATATGATTGAAAAACATATCGAAATATTTATGGCCGACTTTTCTGTCTTTGGTTCATCTTTTGATAATTGTTTGAGTAATTTGTCTCTTGTATTAGAAAGGTGTGAAAAATCCAACTTGGTCCTAAATTGGGAAAAATGTCATTTTATGGTACGAGAGGGTATTGTATTAGGCCACCGAATCTCCCACAAGGAGATCGAGGTAGACAAGGCCAAAGTTGAAGTTATTGAAAAACTTCCTCCTCCTATCAACGGAAAAGGCATTAGAAGCTTTTTAGGCCACGCTGGATTTTATAGGAGATTTATAAAAAAAAATTCAAAAATTGAAAAACCACTCACAAACCTACTTGTGAAAGATGCACCTTTCAAACTCAATGAAGATTGTTTGCATGCTTTTAACAATTTGAAAAATAAGTTGATAATTGCTCCCATTATCACTGCACTTGACTGGTCACTACATTTTGAAATCATGTGTGATGCAAGTGACAGTGCTATTGGGGCGGTCTTGGGACAAAGAAAAGACAAGATGTTGCATGTAATCTACTATGCTAGTCATGTTTTAAATCAGGCCCAACACAACTATGCCACAAATGAAAAAGAATTATTAGCTGTAGTTTATGCTTTTGATAAATTTCGATCTTATTTACACTGATCATGCTGCCTTGAGGTATTTGTTTACTAAGCAGGAATCAAAACCAAGATTACTTAGATGGATTCTATTGCTACAAGAATTCGACATTGAGATCCGAGATAAGAAGGCATCAGAGAATACTGTAGCAGACCATCTATCTCGATTGGAGAAAGTTGAGGAGGATGATGACATTAGACCGATTCGAGACCAATTTGTCGATGAGCACATCTTCGCTATTGTCATGGCACCTTGGTTCGCCGACTTTGCTAATTTTAAGGTAGGTGAGGCAATTCCATCTGATTTCACATACCAACAACGAAAAAAGTTTATCCATGATGCCAAATTCTATGTATGGGATGAACCCTTCCTGTACAAAAGAGGAGTGGGTGGTTTGTTGCGAAGGTGTGTGCCCGAGGAGGAGCAAGAAAAGGTATTGTGGCACTGCCACAACTCTGATTATGGGGGTCATTTCAGTGGTGATCGAACTGCAACAAGAGTTCTCCAATCGGGATTATTTTGGCCTTCATTGTTCAAAGATGCATTCAACTACGCGAAGAAGTGCGACTGATGCCAACGCACCGGTAATATTTCAAAACGGGATAAGATGCCGCAAAATCCTATATTAGAAGTAGAAGTGTTTGACGTGTGGAGTATTGACTTCATGGGTCAATTCCCATCCTCATATAAAACAGTTTATATTTTGGTGGCGGTAGATTATGTCTCCAAACGAGTTGAAGCAGTGGCTACTCAAACTAAAAATTCAAAACAGGTCATCACATTTCTCAAGAAGAACATATTTACCCGTTTTGGCATACCTCGAGCTTTGATTAATGTGCGTCATAGGGTGGCAACCCCATATCACCCACAAACCAGTGGGCAAGTTAAAGTATCCAACACGCAGCTTAAGCAAATTCTTGAAAAAACAGTGATTGCCTCACGAAAAGATTGGTCAACGAAACTTGATGATGCACTTTGGGCCTACCGAATAGCTTTTAAAACCTCCATTGGTATGTCGCCGTATCAAATCGTGTGTGGTAAAGCCTGTCATTTGTCGCTCGAACTAGAGCATCGAGCATTTTGGGCGACGAAATACTTGAATTTTGACTTGGTTAAGGCAGGCGAATCAAGAATTCTGTAGCTTCACGAGTTAGAGGAGTTCCGGAAATTCGCATATGAGAACACTCAAATATATAAAGAAAAAACCAAGAAATGGCATGACAACAAAATTAAAATCAAATAATTCCAAGAAGGAGAGTTGGTTCTTCTATTCAACTCAAGATTGAAGTTGTTCCCAAGAAAACTAAAGTCAAGATGGTCGGGCCCCTTCAAGATAATCAAGGTGTTTCCATACGGGGCTATGGAGTTGAAAGACACACACTCAAATCGGAACTTTAGGGTGAATGGACAAAGGTTCAAATCTTATTTATGGGAAGAGTCAAAACCTTCGATGGAGTCCATCCATCTGATCAACACTTGAAGAGTGGAATGTCAAGCTCAAGACACTAAACGAGCGCTTATTGGGAGGCAACCCAAATTTGTATCCTTTGCACCGTGTTTATTTATTGCATTTCAGATTTATTTTACTCCATTTAGTTCCAATTTTAGTCTCTAATTGCTAGTTTTGATGTTTGCCCCTAGAGCGCTTGAAGCGCATTTCACATGTCTGCTTCTGAAGCGCGCCCTGCGCGCCTAAATCGCGTTTTGTAGGGTCTGTCACTGTGAACACGCGCCTGAAGCGCTTTTCACGGTGCTATGTTTTAAAATCCCCATCTTCTCACTCAAAACTCCCCTCCTTCATTATCACTCTCCAAACCCTCCTCCATTATCATCAAAGGTCAGTTTCCCTCTCTTCATTATTACTCTCCAAACCTTCCTCCATTATCTCATGTAAGTTTTCCTCTCCTATCCAACATTATTTCATCCTCATGTAAGTTTCCCCCAATTTCTAATATCAACTCTTTCTTGTTCATTGATGCATGTGGGTTCTTTAAATTCGAATTTGTGCTAGTATTAGAAATAATTCATACATGCATGTTGATTTTCTGAGATTGAATGTGTGTTAATGTTGCATGTATGTGGATTGTTCATGTGTTTTATGACTACACTCCAACTGTTTGTTAAAATGACACAACCACTTTTGCACCTTAAAGACCACAAAATATATACTGCACTCCAACTGTTTGTTAAAATGATATCCAATGCATATACACTATTATCATTTAGAATTTTGTTGGATTAACCTAGGGCCATTTAAGTTGTTTTTTTTCCAAGGGGGACCATGCTTAAATTAATTATCTCTAACTTGGAATATTTTGAACCTTGGGTGTGAATACTTGTTTTGCAGGACCTAATGGAAACCCAACAAAAAGAAAAACGAACTAAGGTCACAAGTACATCCTCCTCCCAACCGCACAATACATTCTTATTCAAGACGATGGCAACACAAGAGTTTCATGCCAAACTCCCTGCAGTCAAGAAGTTTCTGAGTGACAAACTTTCAGTTGGAAGCAGATGAATTTGTTGACATCCATGCGATGATTGCGGCCAGAGGATGGGATAAGCTAACCACATTCGTCACCACCGCAAGCAAGTCATTAGCAGTGGAATTCTTCTTCAATGCCTCTGATCTGAAGTCTGACGACCCAGTTCCACATGATTAGTTTGTGAGTTATGTGAGGAGAAAAAGGGTACCCTTCACACCCCAAGTCATCAATGCAATTTTTGGTCTGCCAAATTATCAAGACTGCCGTTTTCAAGATATGGTGGACCACAACAGAAAAGTAGACACTCAGGAGATCCTACGCATTTTATGCAGACCAGGCACACATCGGTTTTGAAATAAGGATGGCTCGGTTAGGAAACTGCGCTCAGTGGATCTCAACCCAATTGCAAAAGCATGGAGCACCTTTGTTCATCACACGCTACTACCATGTTCCAATGTGTTAGATATAACATTTCACAGAGCATGCCTACTACTTGCCATCATAAAAGGCGACAGAATCAACGTGGGTGCACTACTAGCTGATGATCTTTGGAGGACAGCAACTCTTGATCCTCCGACAGGCTACTTCCATCATGCTGCTCTAATAAGCAAATTATGTGAGCAGGTGAGAGTGTTACCTAAACAAGGTGAGTAAATGGTGAAACCGGCTACATCAATCACTGCTAAGTGGATAGAAAAACACTCTATGATTTCGGTAGACGATCCTGATGCCCCACCAGCAGCAATGACACCAGAGGAAAACATTGAACCACATCACCACCCTCCACATCCATCACAGCTCTCCACCGAGGAAAGATGTGGCAGACTGGAAACTATGATGGAACGATTGATGATTGATCAGGGAGATGGACAAGCCATAATAGAAATGAGGATGACCAATCTATATCGAGTCTTCGCTTCTTCTCAACATACATCAGGAGGCATGTTTTATGTTGATCTACTTGCACCTCACCAGTATATTGGCGACCATAGCGAAACATGTGCAGATGATCTAAACGAGAATCCTTGAATTACTAAACTGAGATAAGTTTTCTTTCCTTTTTTTTTTCTTTCTGTTGTTTGTCCTGTTTCTTTCCTTTTTCTCGTTTTCTTTGTTTTATGTTAGTCTATTTTGATTTTCTTTTCTTTATATTTTTTTCCTTTCACTAAATGTGTACTATGATGAAACAGTTGTAATGACTTGCACTTAATCTTAAAGTTTCTGTTTGGGATTTCGAAAGTTCAATTTCATTTCTTAGATTATGTTATTGCTCAAGTCGACAAGCCTTCCTAATGCATTCATTCTTGATTACTAAATGGTTTTAGAAGGCTAATATGCCATCAATTTTTCAAAAATACAATTTTAACTTTTCAGAAGCATGTTGGAATTATTTTGATTGTTTATACTCTCTCTTATTATCCTAGTTGTGAGCTTTTGAGCCTAAACACTTAAATTCTTTGTTGTGTGATTATCCAGACATGTGTTATCCCTCTAGAACTTGCACTAATTCTGACTTGCATCCCTTGTAATATATGCTTACATTGAGGCAATTTTGTTTGGTCGTTTGAGCCTTTCTAACTACCATATGAAAATTTTACCCCTTGCTAGCCCTTTTGAGCCTTGCCCTTTTATTTCGGTTACTAGCCACATTATAAGCCAAATACCTGACTTTAATTAAATCACCTTACTTGGAGTTAGGTAGAGAAAAAAAAATTGTCTTGATAAAGTTCTAAGTTTGGGGTTGCTCATGGGATAACAACCTTTTAAGTTTGGGGTGGTGATTCTCTCAAAAATAATGAAGAAAAAAAAATCAGTTTATGTACTTTGGTAAATAATATCTTCTTGGTTCTTTTGCCAATGTTTGAGAATCTCCATAATGAAAAGGTGAAGAAAAAAAAAGGTAGAATAAGTTGGAAATGTATGCCTAACTCCAAGTAGTAAAGCCTAATATCCTAAAATGTACTACCCTTACATAAGCCTGATTACAACCCGAAAGTCCTCCAAAAATGTATGTGTTTACTGCATTGTGATTGCTAACTAGAATTTTTTCAAGCCTTTGGTAGCGTGATGCATGTTCTAGGATTTGAGTGACAAATTCATAAACCTTTCTAAACACTTGAGAGAAATTTTGGTGAGATTGTGTGAAGAGAGAGTTGAATTTGATGAATGAATGCCAAGGTGTACAAATCTTGTTGTTTTTATTTGAAAACAACCATAGAGCATGATGAATAATTTGCAGTAGCAAAAACTTTGAGAATTGAGTTTGATTTGATTCGAAAAATTGAATTTAAGTGTGCGTTTAACTGGACCAAATCTGAAATTAATTGTTGCTTGGGGACAAGTAATAGATTAAGTTTGGGGTTGTGATGACTCTTCATCATATGCATATTTCCCCACTATTCCAGTCTTATTTATCTTCAATCATTAGTTAAAAAGGATTTATTTGTTATATTTTGTTGATTTTTGTTCTTTGAGTTAAAAAAACGTTTTGTGTTTTTATTTCATTGATTAAGTAGGAATTTTTCGTAATTTTACATTGCGTTTTGTTTTAGTGCAATGCTGAATTTTGGTGAGAAATCAACATGACATATGTACAGTATTTCAGCCATATCTAGAGTTGTAGATGCCCAATTGGAGTCAAACCAAGTGCAAATGAAAGCTATGGTCCGTAGCTACACCTT
Source organism: Cicer arietinum (assembly GCF_000331145.2). Lineage (NCBI taxonomy): Eukaryota > Viridiplantae > Streptophyta > Magnoliopsida > Fabales > Fabaceae > Cicer > Cicer arietinum. Next base: position 41,756,499 of record NC_021164.2, read on the forward strand.
TCATGAAGACACCAGAACCCAATTCACACTCGAAAGAGGCGCGTTCCCAGCCATTCAGCACTGTCCATGGGAGCATGGAGCGGGTTTCCTGCGCCTGGGGCGCGCGACGCGCATCAGCAACCATAAAAACGCAATTTTTCACTGTTTTAGGGATCTTTTGGACTCTTGGGAGGTTGGGATACTTGTGCCCTAGCATAGAAACTCAAAGACGGCCGTTTCTAACATCATTGGAGCAGTTTTATCAAGAATCATTCATGAATCCTTCTTGTAATTCTTCTCTAATCTCTATCTCTTTTATCTTTGTCATGAGTAACTAAACCCTATTTGTTAGGGATGAATGTAACAAGATGAAACCCTTATTTTTATGATTTGATTTCTAGTTATATGAATGAGTTTATTGAATTATTTTTCTCATCTCTGTGCTTAATGCTTTTTATTGCTTGATCAACATTAAAATGTTCTACTATTTGTATTTTGAAACGGAAGTGGACTTTACGAATGCTTGAGATGAGAAATTCATGAAAAATTGTAGATATCCAATTAGAGTCAAATGAAGTGCAAATGAAAGCTAGGATCCATAGCTATAACTTTCATCAAGACACCGGAACCAAATTCTGACTCGAAAGAGGAGAAAAATGCAATATACGTCAGACAGTAGATGTTGTGTGCCTGAAGCGCGCCAGCCGCGCCTGAGGCACTTATCCAGCCATTCAGTACTGTCCAGGCGCGCCTGAAGTGCGTTATATGCACCTGGGGCGCATTTCCAGACCAGTAACACTGTCCATGCGCGCCTGGAGCGCATTTCTTGCGCCTAGAGCGAGCGACATGCATCAACAACCATAAAAACACAATTTTTCACTTTTTTTAGGGATCTTTTTGACTCTTGGGAAGTTGGGAGACTTGTGCCCTAGCATAGAAACTCAAAGACGATCGTTTCTAACATCATTGGAGCAGTTTTATCAAGAATCATTCATGAATCCTTCTTGTAATTCTTCTCTAATCTCTATCGTTTTTTTATCTCTGTCATGAGTAACTAAACCATATTTGTTAGGGATGAGTGTAACAAGATGAAACCCTTATTTTTATGATTTGATTTTTGGTTATATGAATGAGTTCATTGAATTATTTTTCTTATCTCTGTGCTTAATGCTTTTTATTGCTTGATCAACATTAAAATGTTCTACGATTTGTATTTTGAAACGGAAGTGGACTTTACGAATGCTTGAGATGAGAAATTCATGAATTTGTAGTCTAGACATAGATGGAGGTCATGAAACCAATTAAATTAGTTGCAAAGCAATAATTTACAAGAGAATTTCTATACGATAATGCTTAAAATCTTAAATCTACTAAGGAATTAGGGGTTACTTTGGAATTAAAGGTTCTATCACTAAGACATTAGGGCAAGAATAATAAAGAGAATTCGGTAATAATTCAATAAAGGATTTCAATAACTAGGATCGAATTTGACACCAAGGTTGGATTCGAAGTGAAACTCATCCCTGACATTTTTCTCATTATAAAGGATCAATTTTATTAATGTTGTTAATTTCAAACATTATTTCAATTAATTCGAAATTTTTTGTTCAATTTCAGTAATTAAATATAATTCGATAGTAAAACCCAATCCTTGAGTTCGACACTCGGTACTACCGTTTTTATTATTACTTGCAATGATTCAATACACTTGTTGACATGCTATCAAGCAACAACATAATGTTTTCCAGGAAACCGAGATTGATAAACAGTCTTAATTTCATTCTCCTCTTAAAAGCTGGAGAACGATAAAGGCAAAATCTAAGAGAATGATCAATTTAAGCAAAAAGTTTCATTTTGGAAGCAATACTAGAACATTCTAGAGAAGAGCAGAACATTATATAGAAAAGCAAAACATTCTTCAGAAAAGAAGAACATTCTCCAAAAGAGCAGAACATTCTACAGAAAAATAATCTCCAAAAGAGCATAACATTCTACAGAAAAACAAAACATTCCGCAGAAAAGGAGAACATTCTCCAAAAGAGCAGAACATTCTGCAAAAGAGCATAACATTTTCTAGAAAAGCAGAACATTCTCCAGAATGTTCTTGATAGTTAATATGCAACATCCAATCAAATCTAATATTTCCTATTATCATGATATGGTTGAAAAAACTTCAACAACTTCTAAATGAGTTTGAACTATTTACTTTTGACACCCCTACACATATCTCACTATTGACCTTTCCTCCAAAATAATCTCCTCATGATCAAATTATTGGAAGAACTAATTAGAAGGATATGGTACCAAAGCTGATGTTGGAGGTGTAATTACAGTGGTTGATTTGCCTCTGAAATACAGAAATGATATTCAAGTTTCACGTTAGAAGAAGCACATACTCTTGTCTAATTCAAGTGCTTCTTTGGATCTTATCAATGTATTTCCTAATCATGATTATTTTTTAATTCTTTCTTGGAACTCAAATCCTTATCATCAATTTTTATCATAATTTCAAAATATATTGTTAAATGAATTAAAATCATTTTCTACAAATTCTCCTCTTTATATCCTTAAAAGCATTTTTTTTATGTGAAAAAATCTCTTTGATCATTTCAAAAAATTAGTTTTGAAAAACACAAACTTTATTAGCATAAGAGTGTTTTGTAAAGAGAAAAATTATATTTGACATATTGCCACATTCATCTTATTTTTGCTTCCCTAAATGCGCTCACTCTCATTCACATTCATCTTATCTTACCCGTGTTTTGGAATTTTGAAGGATATCAATTTCAAAATATTCAAGGGGAGTTTTTTAGAAAATGTTATTTTTCTTAAAACTGGAGTCTACTCATTGTTTTCTATGTATAGTATACATTTCTTTTGTATTCCCCAACCTTTTTGTGTTGACAAAGGGGGATAATTATTTTAGATTTTATGTTGGTTCAAAAATCTGAAGCATATTCTGAGGAGGGAGCTTTTAAGCTCTCTATGATTAAAATTAGAATCAAAATTAAAATCTAAATTAACATGTTTGTCATCATCAAAAAAAGGGGAAGATTGTTGAGACACCATCTCAATTTAATGTTTTGATGAAAACGAACAAAAAGTTAATTAAGAATGTTAATTATGATTCTAAATGTTATGTTAATTTAACTTGTGCTTTTGAGTTTATTAATTTAAAGATAGGATTTAAACAAAGCAAAGAAATCAACATAAAAAGCAAGAATCTGAACATACAAAAATGGAGAACATTTTTAACAAAATCTGAAAAACGGAGAACGTTCTCTAGTTTCCAGAATGATCATCACAGCTCCAAAATCAATCAATCTTCACTAGTTAAAAAAAGTTTTAGCCTATGGATTTTACATCTATATCATCAATACTTGGCAAGGAACAAACTGAGATGATCAAATTCAAAGAAATTACTTGAATCACAAAGAGAGAAGATCACAAATTAGCAAGACGAGACATATCTGAATATTCTTGACAGCATTCTGATCATTATAGACAGCAGTGTAACATCAGTCTCTAGATTGATAAACATTCTCAAGCATGTTACACTTGATCTTTAGCAGCAAACATCTTTCTCCAGAATGATGCAAACATTCTCCAGTTTACTGATCATCATTCTCCAGCTTTGTTACATCATTCTCACACCTTATTTCACCATTTTTCAACATGTTTTTGCACGATTCAAAAGGCATTCTTAATCTGAATCAATTAAGCACATCTCTGAGATGTTTATGTGCATAAACAAAGGACCGTCTCAGTAAAGAATGAAGAAATTCATACCAGTCTCCATATTGATTATCAATCTCCATGATGTTCAAGACTAACAGTCCAGATTGATTATCAATCTCCGTTTCTGCAGAAGTTCAGTATCAATCTCCATATTTCTGCAGAAGTTCAACATCATTCTCCAAACTATTTTGTACAGAATCAAGTCTCCAGATCAAAGATGTAACATCAATCATATATCTAAAGATTAAAGATCATTAATCACAAGATAAATTTGATCAAGAACAAAGAAACCAGCTCAGTCAACAAAGTTCAAAAAGTGTTCAAAGGCTGGAATATTTTTATTCAAATATATAAGTTTTGGGCAAATCTGACAGAGCACTACCAACAGCTCTTTTGACCATTATTAAATGCTCTAAAAAGCCTATAAAAGGAAGGTCAAGCTTAAGGAAAAATAAGAGCTTCGAGTACTAAGCAATTCATTACTCGTTTCAATCATACTTGAATTTCTCTCAGTCACATACATTGAATCAATTATGATTTTTCCCATTTGATTCCTAGAATCATTCTCTTGTATTTCTTTGTCAAAGATTCAGAACTCAAACAAGTATTGATCCTTCTAAGATTCTAACAAAACAATCTTATCATTATTGTAAAACTCAAACTATAAGAGTTTAGTATAGTTTGGGTAGATTGTAAAAAATTCTATCAAGATTGATAGGTGACTTCATCGAACTCCTTTCTGGGTGGAAAGGTTTTAACTTTATAACAGATCAAGGTTGATTTGAACTAGGTGTTGTAAAACCAAGAAAGTTATTTGTTTTAAACACTTAATGCAAAAATCTCACGGTTGTGAGGACTGGACGTAACCCGAGTTGGGTGAACCAGGATATATCGTTGTGTGGTATCTCTTCCGTTATCTATTTACTTTCAGTCTGATTGATTATCAAGTTAAATACATAAACTAAATTACTGATTTTAACTAACCAAGAACATTCTCCTTTTTCTGGTTAAAACCAAGAACTCGTTTTCTGTTTTCACAACCAAGATCAATCTTGAGTTATTTTCTTATGTTTTTAATAGAAATTTTTAAAAAGGTGAATTTATAATTCAAACCTCCATTTCTTGTATATTGACATTGCTACTTCATTCTCCTCGTTGGTCAATTTACCTACATCAAAAAAGAAACACAAAAAATTCAGGATTATGCAATACTAATACGTTAACTCAGTTCACATACGTTTACGTGAATTGAATTCTAGTAAACGTACATGAATTGAATTTTAATAAATGTATGTGAACTTAGTTCACGTAAACGTACGTGAACTGAGTTAACGTAACACCTACGATATTCAAACTCCATTAATTACGCAATATTAAATCACGTACGATTACGTGAATTAAGATTGCATACATTCGGAGATTTATACATTTTTACAATGTACGTGAATTCAAGTCACGTAACGTTACAATGTATGTGAATTGGGTTCACGTAAAATCCTCAGATTTAGAAGAAAAAAAATATTAACTCAAAAACAGAACAATAAACATACCTTCTTGGGTCACTTTAACCATAATGTGAAGAGGAAACTGATGGGGTGTAATTTGTGAGTGAGTGATGTGAGTTATGAATGATTATAAGTTAGGGTTGACGAGTTATGGTGATTTTGTGATATGAGTTATGAGATGTTAAGAATGGTGATAAAGGGAGAAATAAAATTAAAGAATATTATAAATATGAAAGGACTTTTGGGTATTTTGTTTTTAAAAAAAGAATGAGGGGTGTGGGTAGTAAAGTCAGGGGTGTAGGTAGCATTATTGTTGATTAAAAAAAAGTAATTTTGACTTTAAAGTTGAACGGAAACATACAACAATCATCACATGTTACCTAACAACAATACTAACATCAAACCGTACATGAATCACACAAATTACATGCATTAGACACATAACTTAAGTCATTAACAATGAACAACACATCAATACATAAATCAAGACATATAATCATACTCATTTATGATGCAATCACACACTTATAATTTAATATTATTATTCATACACTAAATATCATATATGCAAGAAATGTGATCCCCTGTACAATGTAAGCCCCATACCTCATTGATGGATTCAATCACTTACAAATCGATGAATCCTACATCGACCATGGGTCTTCAAGTCCATAAAAATCAGCCATGATCAAGGAAGAAAGATAATGATCACTTCGAATTTGGATCTAAAATAATGAATTAAAAACAAGAATAATGGTTAGGGCAAGGTTTTTGAGAAAGAATTTAAAAACATAAAATAAATCATATTTTCATGACTTATCGAATGAATTATGAACAATGAGTAAGACACTAGATTATAACTCTTATTTATACAATCATTCAACAACCAAAAACTTTGAATTCAGATTACAAATGAGAAAGTTGTGAATATTTTAGTGTTTCTCTCAAATTTCACCAATTTTGATCACCAAAGCAAGATACATGAATTTAGCCTCTAATTAGGTTTAAAAAGTGGTTCTAGGTCATCGAGTTTGTTGAGGTAAAAAAGGATCCAAGTTATTTAAATAAGTTTGCGATAGATCAAAAGTTAAAAACCACAAAAATATCGTTTTTGTTACAACTGCAACAACTACATTGCTTCACTGTTTGGACCATAAATTAAGCTACAAAAGTGATATTGACCCTTTCTTGGTTGAGTTGGAAAGCTAGAAAACTATCCTACAAAACTGATAGAAATAACCTTAAACCAATTCAAAATCTAAAGATGTGAATAATGCATTTGAAGTCTCAAATGATGCATATAAGTCGTCATCTAAGTTGATTTGCTTTTGAAAAGGGATTCTAGAGTTATAAATATCGGATTACAGTCAAATCAAAATCAATTGAAAGATAAGATGAATGATTATACCATTAATACAATGTTCTTATCCTAGTTTACTCCTTAAAATTGCTAAATATACAAAGTAAATTAAATATTTAACCTGATTACTAAATTTTATATGAATTTGTAATATTACAAAATTTGGGGTTAGAATAGACTAATCGTTATAATAGAGGTGGTCTTGGTATTAGGATGACCAAAGTCACTCAAAACTTCATTTAAGAGAGTATAAGCAATAACTCAACTAAAAAAGTCTTCATTATTCTTATGAGTTGTTTAGGTTTGTTGTCATACCTCTAAAAAAAGGTTTGAGAGTGTACTTCTTTATTGTAATATAGTTGCATTTCTTTTATCGAGTACCTTCTATACTCCCTCAATATTGTTATTTGAAAAATTCGTTTATTCAATTAAATACACTAAAATTAGATATCTCTTTTATTTATATCAACATAGATATACACACTATTTTTTCATAGATCCATAGAGACTTAGGTATAGATATATTTTAATACTTCATTTGTTTTACAATAATTAACTTATTTGTAAAAAATATGTGTTCCTAAATTAACTTATTTTATGGTTTTATAATAATATCATTTAATTAATACTATTTACATCATTTTTAATGTAATTTTTTCTATTATAAATTTATGAGTTTGATAATATATTTATATCTAACAAAGATAATTTTAAAAATTATATTTTTTTTACTTTCATTTATATATATCTTAAAATTTTTAAATTAATATATAAATAAAATGATGAAATGACTCGATTGTTATGAGACAAAAGTAATATAAATCAAATCAAATCCAACATGTGATTTTTTATGGCCAGTCCTCCTCTTTTACGCATTTTTCATAGTTAGGATAAAAGAAAATCAATACGTGTCACATTTATATTGAAATAGGATACCACATATATTCAAAGAACTATTTATTTCACTTTTATACATAGGGACCAGGTGGCCCAATATATGTCGTCACTCATTGGTTGAAATATATGAGCATAAAAAAGATAGTAAAATAAGGCTGCTCAATATACCACAAGAATCATGTTCTTCACATCTTTTCTCCTATTTCTTAACCCAAACAAGACATTCACAAATTCACACACTAGGGTTAGGGTTAGTCACTAGCAATTGCACACTCACTTGTATATATATAGCTAGAACCATCGCTATAATCATAAAATCACCATCCAACTAATTTATGAGAAAGAATTGATTGGAACCTATAAAAGTGCTTCTATATTATATATAGGGTTTTTGAAAGTATGAAGAAGAGACAGGTTGTTGTTAAAAGAGATGTGGCTAACAACACTTCATCTTCAGTGATAAGAAATATTAGATATGGAGAGTGTCAAAAGAATCATGCAGCAAATATTGGAGGGTATGCTGTGGATGGTTGCAGAGAGTTTATGGCTAATACAGGGGAAGGAACAATTGGATCTCTTACATGTGCTGCTTGTGGTTGTCATAGAAACTTTCATAGAAGAGAAGTGCACACCGAAGTTGTTTGTGAGTACTCTCCGCCTAATTCGAGTCGCTGATACCGTCTATTCATCTATCTGTCTATTTTAAGAAAAGTGTTCTGATAGGTCGAAATATTTCACATTTCTAATTTTTTTTAATTTATTTTTGCACAAGAAAGATTTAAAATTACAAAAATCTTGAGAGTTTGTGTATCAAATTAACTGATTGAATTTTTATTTCTATTTTTTATTCTGTGAGCCAGCTTGGGATTAATTACCAATAGAAGGATATTTATTCTTGTAAAAAACTTTCAAACTTCAAGATTTGTGCTTTCTTTACTTCTTTTCCTTTCCATTCTTTTAATTTCTTGTTAGAGTAATCGATTTCTTTTCTTGTAACCTCTTTATTTCATTTCTTTTAGTTATATACTTTGAGTGGGGAATAAAAACATTGCTTTATTGGTAATTGTATTGCACTTAATTAATTAACTAGTGAGGTTTCCAATTTTGCTCCGGGAATAGAAATATTCATGATCAGTGGGTTTGTTAGCATATTGTTACAACTCCATTAGTTAGTTTTTTTTTTTTTAAGATTTTTTTTTTTTTTTTACAAAAGTATATCATAAGAGATCTAAATCCAGCATCATAGCGAGATGAACTCTATCTAGTACCCATCTTTTATGAAGTGGTTAGGTAGTTAGATTTCTTAATTCTTCACAAATTCTTTATACAAAGCATCTTAATTATCATGTACTCGCTTAGTATCTTTTATCAATCAACTAACTTTTATAGTGTTAATTATTTTAATTTAATTTTTATGCTCTGTGGATGTAAAACTATGAGTTTAATGTACTTATGTATCAGAGTCTAATTTCAAACCACGAAACTATAAGTTATGGATCCAATTGAAAACATTACAATTTAATAGCAAAGAAATATTTATCTAAGTAGTTGAATCAATTACTTATCTACAAATAAATGATAATAAATTAGTGAATTATTGTTAGTTTCTAAATTTTTATCCAACGTACTAAAGCTTCTAAACTATTTGTAATCTCATCCAGTGTTGTTTAGCTCATCAACATGTTCAATATTGTAAATTTGGGTCATATTATACACTCAATTAAACTGTATATTTATTTGTGCAAGCACTAATAAAAGCAATTATATAATCAAATGTTGGACTTATTTGTTTACTATTTTATAAATAAAAAATGGAGAAAGAAATTTTTTTATTAATCAAAGTTGTACTATTGATCATTTTATCTTGACGTTACAAGGTTAATCTCTTGTTACTGAACTAATTAATACCTGAACTAATACCTTGAATATTATTTATTTACTTAACTTGCAAGACTATTAAAAAATGTCTTTATGTGTTTTCTACTCTTTCCATGTTTCATTTCCCACTCCTGATTGAGACAACTAGACACATTTATTTAGCACTTAGTGGCACAGCCACAGCAAATATAGAATGTGAGTTCCAGATATGAAATCTGAAGGCTCACCTTTTTTCTACATCATAATTTTATTTTATGATATTTAATACTATAGATGAGAAATTGTATATTATGCTGAGGAATTGAAGAGGATGCATAACCACGTATTCTTTCTATTGTCATGACTTTAAAAGCAAGAAAACAAGTTAGTGCATATGTGATGAAAATATATTATCTTTGTCCCAATCATGTAGTCTTTGATGTATCATAATTGTTTAGAGCCCACTTGTGTTCAATCATGACGAAGATATGCCTTAAAATATTTCCATCGATTTGTATATAAAGTTGTAATTGACTAAAGGTTAAGTTGCATAATTAATATTGTTGTGGGGGTGACCACCTCTCTTTTGTATAGTCAATTGAATAGCTTACACCACAAGGGTTGTTTTAGGCAAATTCTAATATCAATCTGGATATATAAATTCTTTAAAAATGTTAACAATAATAGGCGCCGTCTCTTAATAATAAATGTTAATAATCATTTTTATTTTTATTGAAAAAGTGGCTTAAATAATATTAATTCATTAGAACAACAAAAATTAAATATTTGTCTCCTATTGTATCAACCCTATTCAAGTCATCAATATTTATATTTGTCTCTTAATATTTGTTAACAATAATAGGCATCTTCAATCAAGTCATCGTTTTATCTATAAAGATAATGAGGTTCATGAGTATGGTTTTAAATTGCGGTTGGTTGCGATAATAGTTACATTGCAAACTCTTATATTGCAGAAAAATGCGGCTGATACAACCATAATTGTGGTTGTGACGTCGTTGCAGAGAACTGAAAATCTACAATATCGCAGCTACAATTGCAATTAAAGATTGCAATTTAAAACCAATCATGATTTATGAATTTTGAAAAATATCGTCGATCGTTGTTAGAATTTCTAATAATCTTTAAGTAATAATCTACGGTGAACCATTTATAAAAGTAATTTATTGTATAAATCATCGTGGTTTCATTGTTGTTTCAATAATGTCAGAAAAAATATTAAAGCATGCAAAAACCATGTTACATGTATCTTTATTAACTTGGAAATGGCATAGTTGGACTGCCTAACTTTTTACTTGTGATCTATATGGGCTATTCAATAGTTTATTATTGTTCGTTATGAACAAAGAATATGCACGAATCTAGTCTTTCTTTTTGGAAGAGCATGATTCTTGTTTTTAAATAATAACCATACTTATCACTTTGATATGAGTGTAAAGATGCAATTAATTTTGGTTTATAATTGTTCTATAATATCTATTATAAATCCCCTCGTTTGGTCGTTCTGTTAGGCTGTATTAGGTTAGAATATCCTTTTACTCTTCTTTCTTTACATATTTTTCATTAAAAAAAAAAAATAGCTACCTAAGTAATTAGTATAATAAGCTACTAGATTGTCATATTTTGCTAATTTTTTTTTTTTATATAATACTATATGAACCGTATTTTAAACTATAAATTTATTTAGAAAATTGAAACTATAATATTGTGCTTGTGAAGTATCTCAAAAGGCCTTGTAAAAAAAAGTTTCACAAAAGGCAAAAGAAATTGTTTTAATTGCATCATATTTCCATGTACAAGTATTAAAGGTAGATCAAATAACTATATATTGATATAAAATATACCAATGGCCAAAAGAAACAACTGAATATAAATAGGGTTCGTTTTCATGAAGAGTACTTTAATTTTAGAGGCCCAATGATCGATGTTTTTCATTTATAAAATTAATAAACCATTCTGAAATAATGAAATAATGAAATGGCAGACATAACAAATCACATAGTCACTCGAGCATGGTAAGGGTATTGTAGGAAATCAAATGTGCAAAAGAGAAACGATTAAATCATGCATGTGAGGCCACTAATTAGGTATAGATCATAGTTGGCCTTAGAATATGTCTAAGTTATGTCGGGGATAGATGAGAGTGAATGTCCTTGTTTGTCTTGCTCATCCTCACTTTCTTTTGTTAATTTGGCTAATATTCTACAATATGCAAGCTCATTAAAAGCATCAAAAATCTCTTTATGAGTCAAGCTTTACCACCTCCTCTAATTCTATATGTATTGGGAATAATGGTAACCACAATTTTCTTTTATAAGGAAAACTATTATTAAAAGGAGTACAATAAGTACTCCAATCTTTACAACATACAAAAGGGTCAAACACAATGTGACACCAGAAATGATGGGTCTATCTTTTATGAAGGGTTAAGGAGCTTTTACCAAATTATGTAATAGAAAGTTACATAAAAATTTATTACAACAAACCCTATCAATTAACAGGTCAATAATGGGCCTGTGTAGACAAACCAATTGATCAAGACCCAAATTTATTAATTTCTTAATAGTATTATAGACCTCAAAAATATATTACTAAAAGATAAAAACTCACTTTGTATCATAGGGTCTAAAAATAAAAAAGTTCCATAATTCAAAAGAAAAAAAGTCCAAATTTTGTGACAAATATAAAAAAAATAGAATTAGAGTTTTAATATTATTGATGTTATTTACAAGTTTTTATTTTATTTTATGTTATTGATGTTATTTATAAGTTTTTATTTTATTTTATGTTATTGATGTTATTTACAATATAAATAAAAAAAGAACAATTCATTTTAGGCTTTAGTGTTTTTTTTTATTAAGAGTGCAATTTTAAAGATTATAACAGAGTTTTCAAATTATTTGAAACGCCCCTGTTAATCAAGCTTGGTTTTCTGACACGGTGGTTAGACAAGTTGGGAATAGATTTACTTGATAATGGCCGCCACAAGTTGATGAGACAATGTATCCTAAATTTAGGATATTACATGGAGGAAAGTTATTTTTGTTTGAAAATAACCGTTGTTGGCAAATTTATTTCACCTTCTTGAAGGAGTCACTACAAAATTTTGTCCTACGGCAACATACAATAACTGTTGCGTAAAGTTTATAAAAATTGTTGTCGTAGTTTATTAGAATGATTTTTTTTATCTTTGGAGAACCGAGACGTTGCTTTTGTATTATGCAACAATTTTGTTTAACTTTCTTTAAAACAACACTTTGATAAACCCGTAGTCATAGCTATCATTTACAATAAAAAAATTTCAATTTACAACGACGACTATTTTAAATCGTTGCCAAGTTATCTTTAGAGAACAAGTTTATGGATGAACTATCAACGGTTTTACACTATTCTTTTTGTAGAAATTATTTTTACAGTCTTTTTAATCACTCATTATAAGCTACCGCAACGTTTTTTAATCATTACAAAAAAATAAAATATTTTTTATAAAAAAAAATATTGTAAATTATTGAATTTGAAGAAAATAATTTTAGTAAAAATGAAATTGTATCAATAATACAAAATTATCAAACACTTCAATTGGCCATTAAGGGGATGTGATTGTGAGAATACCACTTTCATGCATCCTAAAAAAAACTTCAAAAAAAATTCAATTTTATTTGTTTGATTGGTAAAGTTTATTCTCCCATGAAAATAATAATCATCATCTATAAAAAAAATAAAAAATAAATAAAAAACTTAGGCATCAATTGTTGTAACATTTTATTAAATATTTTATTTAATTATTACATTAATTCCAACATTGTTACATAGACACATATATTTATTTAATAATATTAGCTATATATCAATTAAGAGCCTTAATTGATTAATGATAAAGCTAATTAGATTTCTAATTAGATAGTTAATTAAATATTTAATTAATTTATATGAGGCAAAAAAAATATAGGTGGATGTTCGAAGATCCATTTGGGAGTAATGAAAATTCAATTGACATTACCACTGTATATAGGCTATGGTCTTCAATATACACAAATAACTTATTCTCACCATTCTCATATGAAGAGTGTTCAAGACATTAAGAATACTAATTGAGGAAAAACCACACTAAAAATTCGTGTATTCTTAAATTTCATCTTTGATTAATCAAACATGATATAGATCCTAAAATATGAATGCTCATATTTAGTTGTTTCTGCACTTGGGTATGATTATATTTTTAATCTGATATTGAACATATCTTGTATATAATTGATAAATTAAATCTAACAAATGATATCAGAGGTGGTTGATAAATTAAATCTAACAAGTGATGTCAGGGCAAGTCTTCATGTCTGATTTATTATGATTTTTTGGCTGATATCTGTTTGAGTTGCAATTATCTACAGTTTATTTTGATGAAATGTTGTGTACTGAATTGATTTTGTGATTTGGTTTAAATTTATTTCACGATTTGGATTTATTTGGCAAACCGTGAATAGTGTTGTGGATTACAATTTTGGATCAAGAAAAAGAATTTGTTTCGTTAGTGGTAATCATATATTTGTGTATATGTTTTTTTAGAATTGTTCTCACTATACAATAAATCTTTGAATATATAAATTTGTGTAAGTAAATCGAGTTGTTATTTATGTTAAAGGTTTTTTTTTATTGAGTGTGTATATATACTATTGAGACAAAATCTCAATTTAATATTTTGATGAAAACAAACAAAAAGTTAATTAAGAATTTTAATTATGATTCTAAGTGTTTTGGTATTGTGTGCTTGAGTGTATTAATCAAATATATAATCCAAGTAAAGCAATAATAAATCAGCATGAAAAGCAAAATCTGAACAACACAAGAAAGGATAAATTTCTTAGTAAAATCTGGAAAACGGAGAATGTTCTCGAGTTTCAAGAATGATTGTCACGACTCCAAAACCAATCAATCTCCATTAGTTCAAAGAAGATTATGCCTCTGAATTTCATGTTAATGTTATCAGTACTTGGCAAGGAACAAGTAGGAATCATTCTAGTCAAAGAATGCATTTGAATCACAAAGAGAGAAAATCACGAATTAGCAAGACTAGACAAATCTAAACATTCTTAACAGCATTCTGATCAATCTGGACAGCAGTGTAATATCAGTCTCCAGATTGATAAACATTCTCCAGCTTGTTATACTTGATCTTCAGCAGCAAACATCTTTCTCCAGAATGATCAGACCAGTCTCCAGATTGATTATCAATCTCCGTTTATGCAGAAGTTCAGTATCAATCTCCATATTTCTGCAGAAGTTCGTCATCATTCTCCAAGCTGTTTTGACAGAATTAAATCTCCAGATTGAAGCAATATCATCAAAAAAAAATATATGAGGTATAAAGGACCACTAAACACAAAAGAAATCTGACCAAGAACGAAGAAAAACGTTCAGTCAAACAAATTTCACAAAGTGTTCAAAGGTTGGAATATTTTTACTCAAATATATTAGTTTTGGTCAAATGTGACATAGCATTACCAAAATCTTTTGACCATTATTAAATGTCCTAAAAGCTTATAAAAGGAAGACCAAATGCTAAAGGAAAAATCAGAGCTTCAAGTACTAAGCAATTCATTACTCATTTCAATCATACTTGAATTTCTCTCACTCACATACATTGAATCAATTCTGATTTTTCTAATTCGATTCATAAAATCATTCTCTTGTATTTCTCTGTCAAAGAATCAGAACTCAAACAAGTGTTGAACCTTCTCTGATTCTAACAAAACAATCTCATCATTATTGTAAAACTCAAACTATAAGAGTTTAATATAGTTTGGGTAGATTGTAAGAAATCCTATCAAGGTTGATAGGTGACTTGATTGAACTCCTTTCTAGATGGAAATGTTTTAACTTTGTAACATATCAAAGTTGATCTGAGCTAGGTGCTATAAAACCAAAAAGTTTCTTTGTTTTAAACACTTAGTGGAAAATCTCACGGTTGAGGACTGGACATAACCCTGGTTGGTTGAACCAGAATATATCATTGTATGATATATCTTTTCTTATCTATTTATTGGTTTGTTGAACCAGAATATATCATTGTATGATATATCTTTTCTTATCTATTTACTTTCAGTTTGATTGATTATCAAGTTAAATACATAAATTGAATTACTGATTTTAACTAACCAAAAACGTTCTCCGTTTCTGGTTAAAATCAAGAGCATTCTCTGTTTTATGTTTTCACAACCAAGATCAATCTTGAGTTATTTTCTTAAGTTTTTAACAATAATTTTTAAAATGGTGAATTTACAATTCAAACTTCCATTCTGTAACACCCTTTTTTTTAATTAATTAATTTAAAATCATTAGTTTTGTTTATCCTTTTATTAATTTAGTATGACGATAGTAAGATAATTATTCTTTGAATGTTTAATTATTTGATAAAGTATTTTCATATTAAATAATTTATTATTGGGATTTTTATTATTGACTAATTAAAACTCGTAGAAATATTTGTCTTAGAGTGAACAATGACCAAGCCAATTTTGACTAAGTCAAAATTTAATCACTCACACTACTATTTTTATAACTGTATTTTATAAAATTTAGTTTATATGGTGTCCATTCAAATGTGTAACTAGCAAGAATAAATACATGAATGCCAATTAATTCTTAACGGTTGGTCATTGAATGGCATTATTTCAATTTAATTCCTTATTCATGTGTGCGATTAAACTCAATGAAGAGAATTATTCAGTCTCTCTGATCAGCTTTATGCCTCCTTTGTTAGTCACATACACCTCTCCTTCTTAGAACACGATTAAACTTACAGTAGAGGAAAATAAGTCATAATCACTCACACGCATTACCAACACTACATTTATCTCAAATATTTTCTAAGCCACTCAAACAACCATCCTTACATTCCCTAGCTTTTTGATCAAAGCTATAAACTTTTATTAATCTTGGTGAGATTTTCGAGGGCTATATAGTGGTACGTGGAAGGAAAGCGTCCGAGGTAAGGTCTTTTTCCCCATGCAGAGTTATGTTAGATATTCTCTCTGATCAGCTTTATGCCTCCTTTATTAGTCACATACACCTCTCCTTCTTAGGACACGATTAAACTTACAGTAGAGGAAAATAAGTCATAATCACTCACACGCATTACCAACACTACATTTATCTCAAATATTTTCTAAGCCACTCAAACAACCATCCTTACATTCCCTAGCTTTTTGATCAGAGCTATAAACTTTTATTCATCTTGGTGAGATTTTCGAGGGCTATATAGTGGTACGTGGAAGGAAAGCGTCCAAGGTAAGGGCTTTTCCCCATGCAGAGTTAGGTTAGATATTAGATTAGCGATTCGTAAGATATTGATATGATGTCTGGATATATTAAAAGAATAATGTCGATTTTATTTTCGTCGTAAAGAAATTAACTATCATGCTTTGATTGTTTCTTTTGAGTAATATCTATATCTTGATGAAATTAATTATAGAATTGTATTTTATTACCATACCTTCATCAATATGTTTGTTGTGAAGACGTTCAATGCCATACATGTTTTAGAGTACTTAATTATAAAGTTATAATTTTTAAAATGATGTAGTCATTAACATGTTTATTATGATGTATTTAATTTTAGTCCTTGATTCTTGAGTATTTAAATTTTAAAACTTGACTTTTATGAACAATATATGTGTCTTGATGAAATTGATGAGGATTTTATTTTTCATTTAACAATATGAGGAAATTGATTTTTGAATGCAATAATGAATAGTTTTCTTTGTGGTTGCCTAAGTGGCTGGTTATTTGTGTATGATTTTTCTTTGTGGTAGCCTAAGTGGCTAGTGATTTGTGCATTTCGAACATCATTATCATTTTCATGACATACCATATGCATCTTTGTGGACGCCTTAGTGGCTGGTTTAATTTTCCCCATTAGTATGGGTGACTTCTGTGTGGACGCCTTAGTGGCTGGCTATATCCGGATCATGTATGTTTAGGACATGCATAATTTGCATACATTTTATTGCCATTGTTATTTTTATATAATTATTTGTTCTAAGGTGAGTTACTACTTGTTGTTTAGATATATTTTATAATTTTTTGATACACCTTATGAATTATAAAAATCAATTTCTCTAAATCTTTTATTACAAAAATATTTTATATTTATATTTTATGGTTGTTAATTTATTATTTGGTCTAATTTTGCCGTGGGATGAACTGACCCCTTACACCAACATTTAGGTACTAACGATCTCGAAGAGTTGCATGCATGACGTTTGCTTGGCGCACGCGCGTGGGAAAAAGTGGTATTTTAATAAAATAATAATGATGCTTGTGGTGATAAGACCGTTGTGATACAATTTTTAATTTTATTTATTTTCATCGTCGATTTTAAATAGAAATGCGGAGGCGGGGTCCTTCTGCTAGGAAAAACTTGAATTATTCCATTTTTAAGTGAACATTTTCTACAATTAATAAATTGTCTTTATAAAAATAATAATATCCCATAAATTGCATTGTATTATTTCTTAAAATGAAATCAAATTACTTACTAGAGAAATGTTATTGATCATATGATATGATGGACTACTTTTAAAAAAAAAAATTTAATGTCGTTTTTGAAAGAAAATAAATATTTTTAAGTAATGTCTTGGATCAAAATCCGGGGCGTTACAATATGTATCAGAGCACTAATTCTCGGACATTGGTGGGATGGGACGCTTCGTGTATGTCGCATGTTTTATTTCTTGTGATATGTTATTCATGTTAATTGTATAATTTTCTAATTATTTGAATTTTACTAATTATTTAAATGTCTATTATGTGTCATTAATTATGTAACCTTCTTGAAATTGAATTTTATTAATTACTTAAACTTTTATTGAGTTATTAATTGTGTAACCTTCTTGAATTTGAATTTTTAAGAATTACTTAAATTCTTATTAAGTGCCATTAAATATATTAATTGATTGGTTTTCTAATTATTAAATTGTACTTAAATTTCCATTGTGTGTCATCAATTGTATAACCTCCATGATTTTTGTCATTAAATATATGTTTTAAATATTTAGTTTAATAGTGTTATTTAAATTTTTCAAACCTGAAATCTCTATAACTACTTGCATGCTTTTATTAGCATTGTCTTTTATATTTTATTTAAGTTGTTACATTTTATAATCTTTATGATTTTTACTTATTCATCGTATGATTGTTTTATTTATTAATTTTAAACTCTCTACTTCTTTTTGTACTAAGGGCTTGATTTTCTAACTATTTTATGTCATTAATGACTTAAATTTCAATTATGTGAATTTAATTGTCTAATTTAATTGAATAATTATGATGAAAAATATGTTTTAAATTCTTGATCCTACGATTAGAAATAATTTCAATCAAGCGATAAACATTTATGGTTGTATGATATTGTGAATTATGAGTTTATTATCACGATTTAAAATTATTTCAATCTAAATTACAAAGTAACTGTTGAGCTTTCATCATGTGATCTAAATGTATTTAATTAAAGACAATATTCTAAACCCTATATTATGTATAAGTGTATGATCCCCAAAATAGAAGGGAAGGATAATACAAAAAGGTTGTATTGGAGGGATTCTGGCTAAGGAAAGACTTGGTTATTAAGTGGTCCATTGACCCACCTCTCTTTCTTGGGAACCCCTCCAAAGAACGACTTGATGTATAACCCGAACCTACTATATAATGTTCAATAAAAGACTTCCGTACTACCCAAAAGTTAAAATTACGTTATAATATTTTACTAATTAGATAATTTTAGAAAGCGTTATAGCTCGTCGCACAAACCGATCGGTTCCACAAGGAAGAAACGACATGACTGAAGCAATCCAAGCCATGAATGCAATGGCCGCAGCAATGGCCCAACAAGTTGCGATCCAGGCTCAACGAGATGCACAGAGGGATCAGAGGGATGAAGCAGCCAGTGCTGCAAGAGCATTGAATGAATTTCGTCGACAAGATCCACCTAAATTCAAAGGGGAACATGACCCCGACAAGGCTGATCTTTGGCTGCAAGAAATCGAGAAGATCTTCGAGATCTTACACTGCTCTGACAATGCGAAAGTAGAGTATGCAACCTACTTGATGATTGGTGAAGCTGAATACTGGTGGCGAGGTGCAAAGAAAATGATGGAGACAAATCATGAAGAGCTAACCTGGGAGGCTTTCCAGAATAAGTTCCTAGAAAAATACTTCCCGAAAAGTGCTAGGGCTGAGAAGGAGGCCCAATTCCTGAAGTTGTATCAAGGGAATCTCACGATAGCGGAATATGCGGCAAAGTTCGAGTCCCTAGCAAAGCACTTCCGCTATTTCCTAAATCAGATAGATGAAGAATACATGTGTGAGAGGTTTGAAAGCGGGCTTAGGTATGAGATTAAGGAGTTAGTGGGGCCCTTGGAGATACGTTAATATCAAGTGCTAGTGGAGAAATGCAAGAAAGTGGAGCATATGAAACAGAGCCGCCTGAATAGGGGTGCTATAGGTGGACCCATCAGACCTCAGGTAGAGATTTAAATCCATCCATATCATGAGAGTCATAAGTTTGGCCTCTAAATGTTAATAATTGCCTCTAAATGTTAATATTTGAAAACAGGGGCATAACGACCAACATAATAGGGGCAAGCAGCATCAACAACACAAGCCATATGCCTGACCACTGGGGAATGCTAGAGATCAACCTCGACCTCAAAACGGGGAAGGTCAAGGGCCAAAAGTTCCAAGTCAGAACCAGGCGTACCCTGTTAAGTGTTTTCGCTGCAACAGAGAGGGACACAAGATGTCTGAGTGTCCAATCAGACCAAGGGTTTGTTACATTTGTCAGAAACCAGACCATTTTGCAAATGAATGCCCTGAACGGAAGGACGATAGAGCTGTCAACCGCAACAATGTCAACGACAATGTTGTACGCCCTACTGCCAAGGGACGTGCCTACCACATCAATGGAGAGGAAACTCCATCTTCCTCTGAACTTATCCAAGGTGAGTGTTTAATTGCTGGAAAATCACTTAATGTAATTTATGATTCGGGGGCAACACACTCATTCATTTCATTGGATTGGGTGGATTCGCTCCAACTTACTGTTACTACTTTGCCGTTTGATTTGGTGGTTGCCCTACCCTCTACCGAATCGGTGAAATGTAATACGGCTTGCTTGCAATATCCGTTGATTGTGTTCGATATGAGATTCAACGTTGATTTGATTTGTATTCCACTCAAGCATGTGGGAGTGATCCTTGGAATGGATTGGTTGTCAAGCCATTATGTTCTATTGGATTGTGCTCGTAAGTCTGTGATATTCCCAAACCCAGGTGTTTCTCGATTCCTCGATACCAATAAATTGAACTTCTCTTTGAAAGGGGGAGTTCAGAAGTGTGTTTCCCTCAACTCAGTCAGTACGAAGCTAGAGGTGGAGGTAGACGGGATACTTGTGGTCGAAGATTTTCCAGAGGTATTTCCGTCGGATGTACCAGGATTGCCCCCAGTTCGTGATATTGAATTCTCAATTGATGTGACTCCGGGTCCAGGACCTATATCTATTGCACCATATAGAATGTCTCCATCGGAATTGTCAGAGTTGAAAAATCAGTTGGAGGACCTTTTATCTAAACAGTTCATACGACCGAGTGTCTCACCTTGGGGAGCACCAGTACTCCTAGTGAAGAAGAAGGATGGAAAGTCTAGACTCTGTGTCGATTATCGTCAACTTAACAAAGTCACCATAAAAAACAGGTATCCCTTGCCACGCATTGATGATTTGATGGACCAACTCAAAGGAGCAATGATATTTTCAAAGATTGATTTGAAGTCGGGGTATCATCAGATTCGGGTGAAGGAAGAAGACATTCCTAAAATTGCATTCAGAAATCGCTATGGACACTTTGAGTATTTGGTGATGCCTTTTGGTGTCACCAATGCACCAGCTATTTTCATGGATTACATGAATCGTATATTTCACCCCTTCTTAGACAAATTTGTAGTGGTCTTCATTGATGACATATTGATTTATTCTAAGAGCCTGGAGGAACATGAAGTTCACCTACGTCAAGTTTTGCAAGTCTTGAAGGACAAGAAATTGTATGCTAATTTGGGGAAATGTGAATTCTGGTTGGAGGAGGTGAAATTCTTGGGACATGTCATTTCAAAGGAAGGTATCGCTATCGACCCAACTAAAGTAGAGGCTGTGGTGGCATGGAAACAACCACAAATCGTCACAAAGATTAGAAGTTTCCTGGGTTTGGATGGATATTATAGAAGATTCATTGAGGATTTTGCCAAGATTGCAGCGCCGTTGACACAACTCACAAGAAAGAATCATATTTATGCATGGACGGAGGAATGTGAGAGGAGTTTTCAGATGATGAAAGAGAAGCTAACTACATCACCGGTGTTGGTGTTACCACAACCAGAAGAACCATATGAAGTTTATTGTGATGCTTCTTTACAAGGGTTGGGTTGTGTACTTATGCAGAACAAACAAGTGGTAGCATATGCTTCAAGACAATTGAAGGTGCATGAGAAACATTATCCCACGCATGACATGGAGTTGGCTGCAATAGTTTTTGCACTAAAAAGTTGGAGGCACTATCTGTATGGGTGCAATTTTGATGTATACAGTGACCATAAAAGTTTGAAATACTTGTTCGACTAGAAGGAGCTTAATATCCGACAGCGGAGATGGATGTAGTTCATCAAGGATTATGAGTTCACGTTGCACTATCACCCAGGAAAAGCCAATGTGGTGGCTAATGCCTTGAGTAGGAAGCGGGCCCATTTGTCATCCATAACATTGAAAGGATTAGAGTTGTTAGAGAATTTTCGCGACTTGAATCTTAATATGGATTCTTTGTCGGGAAAAGTACAATGTGGAATGATCGTTGTAGATAATAAACTAATGAATGATATAGAAGCCCTTCAAGTGACCGATGAGGCTATTCAGGGGAGACAAAAATTGGTTGAGACCGGCAGGGCTCCCGAATTTGAAATGGGTCCAGATAACATTTTGTGGTGTAATAAACGTATTTGTGTGCCGGATAATGCAGAGTTGAGAAAAACCATTTTGGATGAGGCCCACAAGAGCAAACTGAGTATTCATCCTGGTACTACAAAGATGTATAAAGACTTGAAGCAAAGATTTTGGTGGCCAGGAATGAAGAAACAAGTGGCGGAATATGTGGCGTCTTGCCTGACTTGCCAAAAGGCTAAGGTTGAACACCAAAAACCTGTTGGATTGTTGAAGTCATTAGATGTACTAGTGTGGAAATGGGATAACATATCTATGGACTTTGTGGTGATATTACCTAAGACTCAGAAGAAATTTGACTCCATTTGGGTGATTATTGACAGGCTCACAAAATCCGCACATTTCATACCTGTAAGGACTACTTACAATGTATCTAAGCTTGCAGAGATTTACGTTGCGGAAATTGTTAGATTACACGGGATACCATCTAGCATTGTGTCAGATAGAGATCCAAAGTTCACTTCTCGTTTGTGGGGAGCATTGCATGAGGCATTGGGTACTAAATTGAGATTGAGTTCCGCTTACCACCCTCAAACCGATGACCAAACTGAAAGGACTATTCAGACCTTAGAAGATTTGCTAAGAGCTTGTACCCTCTTGTCGAATTTACCTATAATAATAGCTATCATGAAAGCATCGGTATGGCCCCGTACGAGGCTTTGTATGGGCGCAAGTGTCAAACTCCCTTGTGTTGGTATCAGGATGGCGAAAACTTAATCGTAGGGCCAGAGCTGGTGCAACAGACTACAGAGAAGGTGCGTCAGATCCAAGAGCGGATGAGAACAGCACAGAGCAGGCAGAAGAGTTATGCTGATCGACATAGGAGACCCTTAGAGTTTCAGGAGGATGAACATGTATTCTTGAGAGTGACGCCTACTACTGGAGTTGGTAGGGCATTGAAGTCTAAAAAGCTTACTCCGAAGTTTATTGGACCATATCAAATTCTTCGACGTGTGGGTCCCGTGGCGTATCAAATTGCTTTACCACCGAATTTAGCTAATTTACATGATGTGTTCCATGTATCACAATTGACGAAGTACATTGCAGATCCATCCCATATTATTGCGCCAGATGATATTCAATTGAAGGAGAATTTTACCTTCGAGGTCCCACCGATAAGCATCGCCGACAGAACTACCAAACATTTGAGGGGAAAGGAAATTCCATTGGTTAAGGTGATTTGGAACCAGACGACTGGGGATGCTACTTGGGAGTTGGAAGAGAAGATAAGAGAACTTTACCCAGACCTTTTAGAGACTTCTTAGATTCGAGGACGAAACTATTTTAAGGGGGTAAGTATTGTAACACCCTTTTTCTAATTAATTAATTTAAAATCGTTAGTTTTGTTTATC
>NC_021164.2:41781606-41825045 GCF_000331145.2 Cicer arietinum
TGGCTATATCCGGATCATGTATGTTTAGGACATGCATAGTTTGCATACATTTTATTGCCATTGTTATTTTTATATAATTATTTGTTCTAAGGTGAGTTACTACTTGTTGTTTAGATATATTTTATAATTTTTTGATACACCTTATGAATTATAAAAATCAATTTCTCTAAATCTTTTATTACAAAAAGATTTTATATTTATATTTTATGGTTGTTAACTTATTATTTGGTCTAATTTTGCCGTGGGATGAACTGACCCCTTACACCAACATTTAGGTACTAACGATCTCGAAGAGTTGCATGAATAACGTTTGTTTGGCGCACGCGCGTGGGAAAAAGGGGTATTTTAATAAAATAATAATGATGCTTGTAGTGATAAGACCGTTGTGATACAATTTTTAATTTTATTTATTTTCATCGTCGATTTTAAATAGAAATGCGAAGGCGGGGTACTTCTGCTAGGAAAAACTTGAATTATTCCAATTTTAAGTGAACATTTTCTACAATTAATAAATTGTCTTTATAAAAATAATAATATCCCATAAATTGCATTGTATTATTTCTTAAAATGAAATCAAATTACTTACTAGAGAAATTTTATTGATCATATGATATGATGGACTACTTTTAAAAAAAAAAAAATTAATGTCATTTTTGAAAGAAAATAAATATTTTTAAGTAATGTCTTGGATCAAAATCCAGGGCGTTACACATTCCTTATATATTAACATTGCTACTTCATATACAGCCTTGATTATTACATGTATATGCCATAATCTTTAATAAAATGATTACGTGAACCAATTCTTTTTTTTTTTTGGTTTCTTTTGGATTCTTATATATAAAAGTTGTTGGATGAATATTTAAATTAGATGAATGGAATGAAAACAGTTATAGTTAATATATTGTCTTTCTTAGGGGAGCTATGAAAGTATTAGTTGTCAGGAAATTTGTTAATAAAATTAATTTTTTATTTTATTTTATTTTTAATTATTTTTAAATGCTATGAATCCAACAATCATGTTGCTTTCTGTTTAAATATAAATTTATCTGATTTCAATATGACCAAAATAAATTGTGGGTTATTGATTAAGAGTGATTGTACATGAATCATTTATAATATTTAATTATGACTTTAATTTCTAGACAACTTTTTTGTTAAATTTATTTATGTGCAGTTATTGAGAACAATAAGCATTTATGTAAGGATTTATGTATGAATTAACGTTTCGGTTTATGGTATGCATGTGTATGTATGTGGGATGACTTTTAGGCATATTATTTTTGCTTCCACATAATTCATGAACGTTCTTTTTGTTATATTATATTTAGTAATAATAATATTTGAAGGTGATTGTCCCGAAACATATATTCATACATATTGCCTTGAGCATTTCTTTTTGTTAATTTGGCTAATATTCTACCATATGCAAGCTCATTAAAAGCATAAAAAATCTCTTTATGAGTCAAGCTTTACCACCTCCTCTAATTCTATATGTATTGGAAATAATGGTAACCACAATTTAAGGAAAAATATTATGTAAGGATTACAATAAGTACTCCAGTCCTTACAACATACAAATGGGTCAAACACAATATGATAACAGAAATTATCGGTTCATCTTTTATGAAGGATTAAAGAGTTTTTATCAAATTATAAATAAGTCACATAAAAATTTATTACAACAAATATCCTATCAATTAACAGGGTTGGTAATGGGTCTATGGAGGCAGATCAATCGTGCAAGACCCAATTTTTTATTTAGAATTTTACCATGCACTCCCACACTTAAATCTGTCACTCCACACATGAAAATATACTTTTATATTTTTTTAACCATTTATAATAAGTTTTCAAATTGATAGTTTTGAAAGTTTCAAATTTTCGAAATAATGATTACATTAAGTTTCCAAATCTAGAAAATTTTGAAATTTTCTTATTTCGAAAGTTTTGAATTGTTTGAAAGTTTAGAAAATTCTAGAATTTTCTATTTCGAAAATTATGGAAATTGTCATTTTGAAACTTTCGAATAGTCTGAAAAGATGAGGGAAAAAATGAGAAGTTAAAAAATTTGAAAGTGTTATAGATGGTTAAAAGGGTAAAATTGTATTTTCACGTTCATTGGGGGTGTCAGGTATAGATGTGGGGGTGTAGGGTAAAAATCTCAAAAAAAAAATTAATTTTTTAAGAGTATTATAGGACTCCAAAAAATACTTACTAAAAAATAAAAAAGATCCATAATTCAAAAGAAGAAAAAAGATCGAGATTTTCTGACAAAAAAAATTAATAAAAAATAGAATTAGAGTTTTAATGTTATTGATGTTATTTACAATTTTTGTTTTTATATTATTGATGTTGTTTACAAGTTTTTTTCTTTTATTGATATTGATTACGATATAAATAAAGGACGATTATTTTTAGATTTTTAGTGTGTTTTTTTATATTTTTATTAAGAGTTCAATTTTAAAGATTAACATAGTCACCAAAATATTTGACACTGGCTTATCAATCAAGCTTGGCTTTCTGACGGGGTGGTTAGACAAGTTGGGAATAAATTGCTTACATCGTTTTGGCACAATAAATGAGTAGGAGACCATTCTCAATGTGAGCTCTTTCTCAGATTGTATTTGATTGCTAACGCTAAACACTTAGTGGCCGCCACATGGTGATGAGACAATGTATCCTAAATTTGGGATATTATATGGATGAGAGCTCTTTTTGTTTGGGAATAACCGTTGTTGGCATATTTATTGCTCCTTCCTGAAGGAGTCATTACAAAATGTTGTCATACGGCAACACACACAATAGTTGTCGTAGTCTACGAGAATGATTTTCTATTTCTGAGAAAGTGAAGTGTTGCTTTTGCTTTATACAATAATTTTTTTTTTTTGTTTTTCAAAATACAACGCTTTGATAAACTCATAGTCATAGCTATCTTTTATAAAAATGTTTTTCAACTTTCAACAACCGTTTTAAGCCGTTGCCAAGTGAAAATCTCGTTGCTTACCTTTAGAGAACAAGTTTATGGAAGAACTACCAATGGTTTTACACCATTCCTTTTGTATAATACATTCTTATAGTCTTTTTTTAATCACTCATTATAAGCTATCACAACGTTTTTTAACCATTGCCAAAAATAAAATATTTTTTATAAAAAAATAGTATTGTAAATTATTGAATTTGAAAAAAAAAATAGTAAAAAGTTATTATTTTAATACTATAATTAATTTTAAAATATAATTGTATCCATAATACAAAATTATCAAACACTTCGATTGACCATTAAGGAGATGTGATTGTGATAAAACCACTTTCATGCATCTCAAAACAAACAAAAAATTCAATTTTATTTATTTGGTTGGTAAAGTTCATTGTCCCCTTGAAAATAACAATCATCATCTATAAAAATACAAAAAAATTAAGCATCACTTGCTGAAATATTTTATTTAATTATTACAATATTATTATGTAGATATATATTTTTATTTAATTATATTAGTTATTTATCAATTAAAAGAC
This sequence comes from Cicer arietinum, assembly GCF_000331145.2. Lineage (NCBI taxonomy): Eukaryota > Viridiplantae > Streptophyta > Magnoliopsida > Fabales > Fabaceae > Cicer > Cicer arietinum. Next base: position 41,785,126 of record NC_021164.2, read on the forward strand.
TTAATTGATTAGCGATAAGATTAATTAGATTTTTAATGAGACAGTTAATTACATATTTAATTAATTTATATGAGACAAAAAATATGGTGGATATTCTAAGACCCATTTGGAAAGTAATGGGAACCCAATTGATCTTTGCACTATATATATAGAGGATATGGTCTCTACTATAACGACAAATAACTTATTCTCCTCATTCCCATATGAAGAGTGTTGCATTAAGAGTACCAATTGAGAAAAAACCACACTACGAATACGAATATTTCTAAATTTCATCTTTGATTAATCGAACATGATATAAATCTTAAAATATGAATGCTCATGTTTAGTTGTTTCTGCACTTGAGTATAATTATATCTTCAATTTGAATATTGAACATGTCTTATATATAATTGATGAATTAAATCTAACAAGTGATATCAGAGTTGGTTGATAAATTAAATCTAATAAGTGATAACTGAGTGGTCTTCATGCTGATTGATAAGGATTTTTTGGGTGATATATGTTTGAGTTGCAAATTCTCTACGGTTTATTTTGATGAAATATCGTGTACTGAATTGAATTTGATTTAAATTTATTTCATGATTTGGTTTTATTTGGCAAACCGTGATTAGTGTTGTGTATACGAATTGGGTTTTTTATTTTTGGAATTGTTCTCACAATACAATAAATCTTTTGAATATATAAATTTGTGTAAGTAAATCGAGTCACAGGTTCTCTCGTTCTGTCGTTCGCTCTCTCTCATTTTCTCTCTATTCGCTTTCAATTGTTCTCGGTTCGTTCTCATTCTCCCGGCTGGTCTCTCTAATTTGTTCTATTTTCTTGATTATTTGTTGAGCAAATGAAGGAAGAAATGGTTTATTAATTGATTTGCATACCCTAACTTGTTCTCTCATTTTGTTTTTGCACAACTCAATCCCTAACATCTCAAATTCATTGTTTCACATGTAAGAATTTAAAGATCTCTAACTTTGTAGTTTAATCCTTCTTGTGTAACTGAAACAAATAAGAAATGAATTATTGTGGATTTTTTTTTTCAATATAAAACCAGACTAGTTTTGACAATTTAGTGGTGAATTGAAGTTAATTAGATGTTTGAATTAATGGTTTGGTTGGCTAGAATTAGTGGTAATTAATGAATGACTATGAATTGAAATTAATGATTATTAATTGAAATTACTGGTGAATTGAAATTAATGACTATGTATCCTTTAATTCAGTATAATATCTGAATAGTGTTTGACAAATTAGTGATAAGAATTCAAGTGAATTAGTGTTTGATTTGCAAGTCAGTTGTTTGATTTCATTGATTACTCGGAGAAACAATTTTTAAAAGCATTTCTATATAATGTTATGTTTTCCATTCTAGTTTTTGTTCATATCAAACAGTGAAAAAAGGTATTCCAATGTAGTCTTATTGTTTTTGAATTTAGTCAATTCCTTGCTGTTAATATATTGAGTAGAAGAGTCGGCATGAAGAAATTCAATATAAATAGGAAAAAGTAGTAATAAGAAGGACAATATCAAGAAGGAAAATTTTCAAATTAGAATTTTCAAAAAGCATAGTAATTATTTGCTTGAAAATTTCACAAACCTCTTGAAGTTTGATACTAATCTTTTGGTAAAGGGGAGTGAAAGTATGTAATATTTGTCTTTCAATATTTGAAATTGCAATAAGAACATAACAAAATATATGCTGTTGAAAACTTAGAGTTTGGTTTATAAGTGGAAATAAACAAAATGCTAACTTTTGTTAATATTTTTGAACCAATGAATAACACAATATACACACAAAAATAATTATATATATAATTTTCTTTAAATGTAATGTATATAAATATAAAGTATGCTAAGTGCTAATTACTCAAGTACTTTGAGTAACCTCTATAAATCTTCGAAATTTCAACTAAATATTTCACCATTGATGTTAGTTCAATTAGAATAACATAGTTGTGTCAATGCAAATGTTAAGTAAGTATGTTTAGTTATGTGTGTCATTCCTAAGATTTTCATAGTTGGAACAAATATACCTGCATATGTAACTTGTGGCATAAAGTGATCTCCAATGGTCGATTTCACTTAAAATAACGTCGTCCCAATACATAATTTTAATATTTATGCTTCCTTTTAGATACTAGATTAACATGGAGCTTAGTATAATATGCTTTGAGTCTAGCTCTTATGAAGAATAAAAGAACCAACATATCCATAACATATATTTTGACAAATTAGTTTCGTGAGTTCATTTTTAACTTATTTTCAAAGTGCGCTATAATATTGGAGAGTCTCATTTACTAGATTCTCTTATTGATATCAATTTTTCATTATTTAGGAACCACATTGAGCTAGATCTTCATCATGCACATGTTGGATCCTTTCTTATTCTCGTTTTCAAATTTCACAACAAACACTTTTATTTCCTCTGCCTTCTTTTAGCACATCATAATTAACCACACATTTGTGTCATCATTTAGAAAGCCAATTGACAAGTTTAAATGTAGAAGCAATGTGTCTTTATCATTGATAATTTAGTAGTGATGTTTGGTTTTCATTTAATTGTTATTGGTGCTTGATTTTGCAAGTTAAATTTTGTATTGATTGTAGCTTGACAAATTACTAGTCTGCCTTGTGTTCCTAAAATTTGTTACACTATCATGTAGCTTAACAAATTATTATTATTACTATTATTATTATTATTATTATTATTATTATTATTATTATTATTATTATTATTATTATTTATTCTTTCATGTATTAACGATATATTGTTGAAGTTTAATCCATGAATGGATTTTTTAAATGTTTTATCAATGAAAATCCTAATATTCCAAGAAACAGATTGGTCTATTTTTAGTTACTAGAGGGAATTAATTAATAGTAAGTGGTTAAAAATTATATAATATGATTTATTGCTTGTGATTCCCTTACTCTCTCATGCGCAACTTTTTGGCTTTGCTTCAATTTTCATTAAGGAAACTCTCCCAATATAATATGTTGTATTGCTTGTAATTTCTCAGGTTAATGTTGAACATATGGATTGCTTTCCCACTTAATTTGGAGGTCTCAAATATTATGGTAACAAGGAAAATGGCCAGAATTATGAAAATGAAGAGATTTTGGCATACTTGATTGTATTAAATTAGAAGTATGATTCTTGCATTATTCTCCAGTTCGTGTTAATTAAATAGCATTTAGTTAATGTGGTTCTTCAAGATCTTGAATTGGTGTTATTACCTTAGTCAATGTATAAAATTTTGTGTATAAAAAATGTTGCTATTGAATTTGTTGGTATACACTTATCCAATTCACCTTACACTTTTAGGGAAAGCCTATAATTATGATTGAATTATTAAAAGGGAACATTATTTACAAAGAGGTAGTTGAGGCTATGACATAAGTTTTCTTTTAAATTGTGTATATTTTGGTTCTGATTAATACACTTGAATTGGTTACTAATGAAATAAGTGTCAAACACACAAAAATTCCTTATTTTTAGAGTAATATCATAGTTTATTTGTTTTCAAATTTTATTGAGACTTTTGAATTTAACCGTGATAGCCATATATATAAAGAGGTAATATTTAACACGTGGATTATAATATTTTTGTTTATTGTTGATGTTGATGAAGGTGGGATGAAAGCATGTATTTGATCATTTAATATTTTTTTAGTTTGACATTACCCACGAAAATTCTATGGGAAACGTTTACTCATGAAATTTTTGTAAGTAATATTTATTTTCTTTTAGTTTGAAGTTACCCATGACATTTTTGTGGTAAATTTATCTATGAAATCTTCTTTTGAGTAAGTTACATACGGAAATCATGCGAGTACACGTAACCCATCAATGTTTTAATTTTGAGAAATAAGATACGTAAACATTCAATATATATTTGGTTATTATATATTTGAAGAATATTTGTTGCCTTTATTTCAAAATATTTTGAACCCAATTTGGTAGTACGTTAAATGAAGATTTGATTCTTTAAATTTTTGGGAGATATTTATTCTTTCATTTAAAGAATCACATCATGTAATCTATAAGTGAATTGATTTGCATAAATAATTTTTGTTTTTAAAGATTCAATTTATATTTGATTTGAAAAATGAATATATTATTTATAGCATGATTATAATATTTGATTATATTATTGTTTAAAATTTATGCAATAATATTTATTTTAATCACAATTTTGAGTTGATTTTATATTAAATTTGTTTGCTTGTGAGTTTGTATACTCATATTGAGGGATGTCAATTAGTCATTTGGCTATTAAGCGGTATCATTAAAAAAAAATTGATCTACATTTATGAATAGTGTTTTATAAATTTAAAAAATTTTCCTATTTAATTTAAGAAATTTGCACAAAACAAGCTCGACTTTGTAGATTTGACTTAACCCAAGTTACAAAATATGTAATATGGAATTATTCATGCGAGTTGTTGTTGGCCCGAAGGAAAGCATAACTTGGCCGAATAGTTATATAGCTGTGATTTATTAAATTATCGAGTAATTTTGGTTGAATTAGTTGAAACAAATTGCACAGAGTAACCTAGGTGGTGTAAATTTGACTCAATAAAAATTACAAAAGACATAGTATGAAGTTGTTCATGCGAGTTGTTATGGTCGCTCAAAAGGAAAGTTACTGGATAATTTTATTTTGTGATGGTAAATATGTGGTAATTATTAAGGATTTCCATGTGAGTTTATTCTTGATGACCAATTTTGAGACAGTATGAGCATTTAATTGTTGATCTTGGAATTGATTTCGAAAGCTGAGTTTTAAGAGGTTTTAATCTTGATTTTGAAGAAGTTCCAGATTGCTCTCCTTTTTTTAGACTTTCTGGAGAAAGTTCTGCTTTTGTTCCAAAACGTTCTCCATTTTGAGAACAACCTAGATAACGTTATCTTTTTTGCAGACTTTTCAAAACTGGTTCAACTTTATTTGCAAAGCGATCTTCCCTTTTAAAAAATCTTTTGCTTTTAATCTTTTCATCTTTTTTCTTAAAGTAGCAAACAAATTGAGATGTCCAAGTTTCTTACTATATGAACATTTGGTTTTGAATTTATCCTCTTTTCTTTCTGAAACTAAAAAGTTTTCATATATTTTCATTTTTTGAGTTTTATCAAAACCAAGACCAGCTTTATCAAATTTTCCCACTTGAGATTCCATGATTTTTTTTTGAAAGGTTTGAGTAGCTTTAATAAAATTTGACAAGTCATTTCTAAGATGTTCATTTTTATTTTTAAGGAGAACGTTCTCTGTTTTTGTTGTAGAACGTTCTTGATTTTCAGATTCATTATTTTCCTTTAAATGAGATTCGTGCATGTTCTGGATGATGTTTTTTTAGTTCATCAATCATAACTTGAGCTTTCTCTTTTCCCCTTTTTTCTTTTAAAACTTGATCCTTTAAAGAGCTACGTTTTTGAACAAGCTGATTTGAATCATTAAGTAAGCTATCAAAATCTTTTTCAATTTGTTCACATAAAGGACATAGTTCAGAATTTATTACCTCATTGTCTTTAGTATCTGACCAATAAATATAAGTTGGCTTCTTTAGGATCCTCTATTTCTGATTCATCATAATCATCCCACATGACCATCATGGATTTTTTCTTGAAAGGGAACTTCTTTGGTGCTCTTTTGTTTAAGGGACATTCAGTTTTATAATGCCCTTGTGTATTGCATCCAAACATGTGATTTGACTTTTGTCTACCTCTATTTTGAAGTTTTCCTTTTGATTTGAAAATCCCTTTTTCTCAACATTCTTTGTATCTTTTTCGTAAGACGAACTATTTCTTAATCAACATCTTGTTGTTCGATTTCTTCTGAGCCCTCATCTGGACTTTCTTGAGATGTTTTCAAAGCTATTGCTTTGCCCTTTTTGATTGGTCTGTCTTCTTGTAGCAGCACTTCATGTGCTTGTAATGTTCCAATCAGTTCCTACAGTCCGAGTACGTCAAGATTCTTGGCTTGGCTTATGGTTTTCACCATTGGTCTCCATATTATTGGAAGACATCTCATGATATTTCTGACTCTATTTTGTACTGAGTATGTTTTCCCTAAGAAGAGCATTTCATTTACAATGGTTGTGAATCTTGGGTACATCTCATCAATGGTTTCTCTCCTTCATTCATTTCAAAGAGTTCAAACTTTCTTATGCATATATCAATCCTTGTTTCTTTCACATGGCTTGTTCCTTCATGATGAGTTTGTAATGTGTCCCATACTTCTTTAGCAGTTTTGCATTCATCAACTCTTTTGCTTTCTTCCCTACTTAAAGCACAAGATAAAAATAATTGAGCTTTTGAGTTTAGAAGTACCTTAGATTTTTCTTCTGCTATCCAATATGCTTCTTTCTTTTCAGCAGAGGTTGAATCATTTTGGTCGACTTTTGGTATGAAATCTCCATCTGTAATGATGCGCCACATTCCTGTATCTTGAGATTTCAAGACCAACTGCATTTTGCTTTTCCAGAAATAGTAGTATGTGCCATCAAAGTAAGATCGTCTGTATGATGACCCTTTTTCAGTAATGTACATATCTTTTGACATTTTTCTTCTAGATCTTTTCTCTAACACTTGTTAGGTGTTCAACTTTAGAGACCGAGCTATGATGCCAATTGAAGTAGTAATGTCAACTTACAAGAAAGGGGGGTTTGAATTATAAAGTCACACTTTTAAAAATTTCTGTTAAAAACTTAAGAAAATAACTCAAGATTGATCTTGGTTGTGAAAACAAAAAACAGATAACGTTCTTGGTTAGTTAAAATCAATAATTCAATTTATGTATTTAACTTGATAATAAATCAGACTGAAAGTAAATAAATAAATGAAGAGATACCACACAACGACATATCCTGGTTCACCCAACCCGGGTTACGTCCAGTCCTCACAATTGTGAGATTTTCCACTAAGTGCTTAAAACATAGAACCTTTTTGGTTTTACAGCACCTAGTTCAGATCAACCTTGATCTTTTACAAAGTTAAAACTTTTCCACCCATAAAGGAGTTCAATGAAGTCACCTATCAACCTTGATAGGATTTCTTACAATCTACCCAAACTATACTAAACACTTATAGTTTGATTTTTACAATAATGATGAGATTGTTTTGTTAGAAACTGAGAAGGCTCAACACTTCTTTGAGTTCTGATACTTTGACAAAGAAATACAAGAGAATGATTCTACGAATCAAATGAGAAAAATCAGAATTGATTCAATGTATGTGAGTGAGAGAAATTCAAGTATGATTGAAATGAGTAATGAATTGCTTAGTACTTGAAGCTCTGATTTTTCCTTGAGCTTGGCCTTCCTTTTATAGGCCTTTTAGAGCATTTAATAATGGCCAAAGAGCTGTTGGTAGTGTTTGGTAAGATTTGACCAAAACTAATATATTTGAATAAAAATATTCCAGCCTTTGAAAATCTTTTGAACTTTGTTGATTGTGCTGGTTTCTTTGTTTTTGATCAGATTTATCTTGTGTTTAATGATCTTTAATCTTTAGATATATGATTGATGTTTTATCTTTGATCTGGAGATTTGATTCTGTCCAAAATAGTTTGGAGAATGATGATGAACTTCTGCAAAAATATGAAGATTGATACTGAACTTCTGCATAAACGGAGATTGATAATCAATCTGGACTGTTAGTCTTGCACATCATGGAGATTGATAATCAATCTAGAGATTGGTATGAATTTCTTCAGTTTTTACTGAGACGATCCTTTGTTTATGCACATAAACATATCAGAGATGTCCTTAATCGATTCAGATTAAGAATGTCTTTTGAATCGTGCAAAAACATGTTGAAGAATGATGAAATAAGGTTGGAGAATGATGTAACAAAGCTTGAGAATGATGATCAGTAAGCTGGAGAATGTTTGTATCATTCTGAAGAAAGATGTTTGCTGCTGAAGATCAAGTGTAACAAGCTGGAGAATGTTTATCAATCTGGAGACTAATGTTACACTGTTGTCCAGAATGATCAGAATGTTGTCAAGAATGTTTAGATTTGTTTGGTCTTGCTAATTCGTGATCTTGTCTCTTTGTTATTTGAGTAGTTTCTTTGAATTTGATCATCTCAATTTGTTCCTTGCCAAGTGATGATGATATAGATGTAATATCCAGAGGCTAAAACTTCTTTTAACTAGTGGAGATTGATTGATTTTGAAGCTGTGATGATCATTCTTGAAACTGGAGAACATTCTCTGTTTTCCAGGTTTTGTTAAAAATGTTCCCCATTTTTGTCTGTTCAGATTCATGCCTTTATATGCTGATTTATTTGTTTTGTTTAAATTCTATCTTTAAATTAATACACTCAAAAGCACAAGTTAAATTAAAATAACGTTTATAATCTTAATTAACATTCTTAATTAACTTTTTGTTTGTTTTCATTAAAACATTCAATTGAGATTTTGTCTCAACAAAGACAACATTGATGAAATGTATGAAGGTTTGGAACTTGATTTTGAGAATATGGATGATGGTTTGGATCATGATTTCGATGAAATGTATGATGATCTGGAACATACTTTTGATGCAATGGATGATGGTGTTGAACCTAAAATTAGAGACGCTATGAACAACAGAGGTGAACTTGTTATGGTTGATTTGACTGATGTGTTTAACATTAGCATGATGTTTGATACGCGAGATGATTTATTAAAATGAGCTAGAAATGTTGGAAGGGAAAATGAAATTGTCATGTTCATTTTTAGATGTGAAATTGTGACAACATGACCAAGACAAAGACAAAATTAATTATTGGTTGTGAAATAAGCGGTAAATATAGACATTGGAAGAATCCTAAACCTATCAGGAGTACTTCGAGTAGAAAATTTAAATTGAGAGGAATGCCATCAAGTGTTGGTGAGGGATGGTTTCCACATGTAATATGTGGTGTCGATAACCACAAATTGGCCAAAAAAACTGATTGGTCGTGTTTTCTTATGCCGATTGTCTCAAGAAGAGAAAGTTGTATTTGGAGATATGACGAAGAACATGATCAAACCAAGAAACATATTGATGACACTAAAGAATCATAATGTTAAAAGTTTGATGATAATAAAATAAATTTACAATGCACGTTAAGCATATCGTTTGTCACACAGAGGTAATAGAATAGAAATGTAACATCTTTTGATATTGATGGAACGCAACAAATACGTCTATCGATATAGGAAGGTAGAGGGTTTATATGAGTTGAGGGACATATTTTGGGCTCATCCAGACGCTATCACTCTTGTATAGTCTAAGCGTGCTGATAATTTTACGTGGGCACTACAAATGTTGAAAGAACGGATTACATGTGGTGAAGTAGAAGTAACCGCTATAGATAGAGACCTTGCTTTGATGAACACATTTCAATATGTTTTATGAAAAGCAGTCAATTTATTATGTTCATTTCATGTATGCAAAAATGTCAAAGTGGAGTTAAAGATGATTGTTTTTCCAAAAAAGAAACAGGTGCAAATAATGGATGTATGGGAGGCTCTTGTTTATAGTTATGATGAGGCTTAGTACTACATGAATTTGGCTTTCTTTGAAGGAATTTGTAGTAGCTCTTCTATCTTTAATGATTATGTACATGATCAGTGGTTAATTCCTCACAAAGAAAGATTTTTTGAGGCATGGACAAATAGAGTTATGCAATTTGGGAACACCACAACACAAAGAATTGAGTTGGCGCATTGGAGTTTGAAAAGAATATTACAAGACAATATTGGTGATATATGCAGTGTTTAGGAAATCATCAATAGCATGATTGTATTACAACATAGTGAGATAATAGCATTATTTGTAAATAGCATAATTCAAAAGGTTCATCGACATAATATCATATTCTACACCAGTTTGCGTAGTGTTGTGTCAAAAAATGCAATAGATCAATTGCGGCATAGTTTGATCGCGTGAAGTATATAGGTATAAATAAGTCTGAATGTCGTTGCATAGTTAGGAGAACACATGGTCTATCTTGTGCATGTGAATAGCCAGGTATAGTATGATCCCTCATTCTAGTCCATTAGACGCTATTCATGTTTGGTGGACTAAATTAACTTTTCATGATGATGGATCGAGTAAACCTTCAGAATTATCTGTGAAATATGAAATAGATGTGATAGTGAAAAAGTTTGATGAACTTCATGTACTTGGGAAAATTGTACTTAAAGTTAAATTACGAGAGATCGCATATCCATCCACTATGTCGATGTGTTCACCTGTTGACAAGGTCAAAACAAAGGGTTCACCCAAAAAAGGCAAAAGTGAGGTATCAAAAATACATAAATCAACCAAGCGTGATCCATCTTGGTGGGAGTATATGGATGCAAGTGCTCGATGCAGTGGCACAAATACATGTAACACTATAACATCTAATAAAGTACAACAATCTCGATCATCAATCAAAAAGCACAAACCTCGACAATCAGTCAACAAGGTTCAACAACCAAGAGTTCTTCTCTTCAACGATTGGGTCCAGTTGAAATTCATAAATTCATAGATGACATTATTGACATCGACAAGGATGGTAATTGTGGATATCGTGCAGTTGTAGATTTACTTGGAATAGGTGAGAACTTTTGGGCATCATTCATCAAGAGTGTGTGGTAGAGCTTCAAGAGTTCATGTCTCATTACGAGATAATATATGGTGGAGAAAATTTTGTTCAACAACTTTTACACAGTGCGTATGTTTAACAAGTTGCAACTATGAATAATTGGACGACAATTCTAGAAATGGGATATGTGATTTGCTTCAAAACATAACTTGGTTTTCGTCTCATTATCACTTAGCCAATCGCAAACATTTTTTTCCACTTAGAAGTCCACCACCAACATCTATGTTAGATCATCGTCTGATAGTTATTGCATTTGTTAAGAACTGTCATTTTGTGCGGGTATTAATTGTGATATTTAATTTACGTTGATCAATTGTGATAGTTATTATATTTTTTATATGTTTAATAAATTATTTATTTTAACATATTTACTTAAAGCCAAATTCTCTTATACCACCAGTAAGTAATTTGTGGAGAAAATATTGCACTGAAGAAGCACGACAGTGGGAGTATATTTACAATGATCTTGTACAACATTGGTTGAAGATATTTTCATGCAGTATAGATATTGTAAATTGAACAATAAACTAGATGAATATATTGTAAACATATTGTGGTATTTAATTTAATATTGTCTGAATTCAAATATGGTGATTGTTATAAACTGTCAAATTAGTATTACACAAAATATTCCAACAATATTACATATCCAAAATATTCCAAAAAATTCTAAATAAATCATAAGTCCCTCTATTTCTCCTACGATATGGTACTACGTTAGTCCATTCTCTACCACCACCCCTCTGAGTTTGCAACATCAAAATTAACTCATTACCGAGTGCGAAGCCATTAGGTAATATTAGTTGTCAACCAATAAGCTCTTCTACAATATGTATTGTTCGACGTTGCATTAAAAAATAAATTAATTTTGTTATGTAATAAATTGTAATTAATATACCGTTATGTCAACTACTTCATCGGTGGCATCAACTGCATGAGCGACAGGTTCTGCATCAGCTGCATGAGTGACAGGTTCTTCATGGATTGGTTCTATACGAATGACGTATGAATAGGAAATTCTGCGAAACCAGTCAATGTAATCGTTTGAGCAGACTACGTGTCCTTACACAACCGCGCCAACATCCACTACATGCACAACGTACTACGTAAACGTAATGTCCATTTCATCTAGTTTGATCGTCAAACCCATTATCTCTAACGATGAGCCAGGAATGGTTTGGACATGACCATATTGATGCAATACCCTGTCAAGCATATGAACATACATCTTCGGACCTCAAGATAATCACTCTCGAAATAAAGAAACATCTTCAAACGGTCGCTTCACTCAATGCTCCTCATATGGTGTCCAACAGACCTCATCAACGCCAATCTGTTAAGAGCTTTCCTAGATTGAAGAACCAAACCCTTATCCCTTTTTGACTTCCATCTAAGTATTTTAGAGTATTCTTCAACATAACTAGGAGAAAGTCTACAACAATCTCCACATAATGTAGGAAAATGCTCATAGACCCACGTCTACACATATATAATAACATATCACTAGTTTAGAATCATTAATAATAGAAATTATCATCACAATAAACAACTATGTAGTTTACCTGTAACAGTGTCAAATACCCAAAAACTGTGATGGTCTGATGCATGCTCGCTTCTCGAAGATTGTCATATAGGTAAGCAAGAGAAGCAACACCCCATACATATCCCCCATAAGAATTGAGGTCTCAGAAGCAGTCAAGATAGGCAATGCTAACTGCGAAGACACTTTTAACGTTGAACATGGTGCAACCGGGCAAAATAAAAAAAAAAAATCTCTCGCAACCATCTGCCGATGCTGGTCACGATAGCGCTGATGGTTTACCTCAAGCAACCAACTATACTAAACAGTGGTTGTCTGCGTGACATTAAATTCAACATAAGCAACAACTTGACTAACTACGAGAAGCTCATCTAGTATATCTGCACTATCATCCTTATTAAATACATTAACATTGAAGAATGCACCGGTGATGGGTATATGCAGCAGAGAGGAGACATCGTGCAAAGTAATTGTTATCTCCCGAATTGGAAGATGGAAGCTATTGGTGTCACGATGCAACCTCTCTACGAATGCAGAAATGATCCATTTGTTGATCATTTCATAGCTGCATTTTAGCAAAGAATATAAACCTGAGCTTTTAATCAGTTGCCCAAACCTTTTCATGTTCAATCACAACTTCTTTTAATTTTTTACTATTTCTAAACACCCTTAATTCCTCGAGATCCTGAAATTAATTAAACAAAAATTATAAGTTAAAATAAATTACGGCAACAACTATTAAAAATTTAATTTAATATTATTGAGAAAATTACCACGTCATTTCAGAGTCGATTCGCCACATGATCGCCGAATGTCTTAAGAACAAAACTGCCAACCAGACCACTAGGATATCCATCATCATGTGGAGGTTCATCTATGTCCTCTGGTTGGGCTTTTGTTTGGGCTTCTTCTTATTGGGCCTGTTGTGCTTCTTGCCGCTGTAGTCGTCTTCGTCGAGCCTGTGCGGAATCAGTTGAACTAACACGACGACCCTCCCTATTAGAAGTACTCTCTTTAATTATAACACAACCATTTCTATTAGTATACATAGTGCACACCATATCTGCATAGCCAAATCATAATCAAAATCAAAACAACAAATCCTACGTGAACTGAGTCCACGTACATGAACATAGTGTCAAACACCTACGTCAACACAGTTCACATATGTGAACCCATTTTCAAAAATCCAGAAACGTACGTGAACTCAGTTTCACGAATCATGTTCGTGAGATCAGTTCACGTAGGGTATGCGTGAACTCAATTGTCCTACGTGAACTCAAATCACTTATACCCTACGTGAACTCATTTCACAAACATAATTCGTAAACTGAGTTCGCATATGCTTCTAGGTTTTTGAAAAATGGGTTCACATAGGTTTATGGGTTTGTAGCAACGTCAAAAATGGTTTCTGGGTTTAGGGTTTCTGGCCTTGCTTGCGTAATCATATACATAAAAAACAACAACAAGGATGATTTTTACTTGATTGAACAATTTGAAGATGGTGAAGATGTAATCTATTATATCATATAAATTTAAACTTTCATCACATACATATAGAAATTTAAACCTTCATATATGCCACACATAAATTCAAATTTTATCACATATATCATAAATAAGACTATCAACACCTTAAAAATAAAAACTTAAACTTTCTTCACACATACCACACAGTTGTAGAATTTAAATCACACAACAATCTAATAAAAGTTTCTAATCCATATTTGAATCCTACAAACCATAATTAGTCATATTAATTCCATTATTACTAAATAGGGCTACTGTCGTGCGTAGCAAGCCCCTAATGAATCGTTGGGAAATATTGTTTTCTCGTTCATCTCACATTATAATATACTCATGAAATTAAACACCCTCTCACCCCTTACCTTATTTTGAGGCTTTCACACACGAATACGAGTCTGCGAGTAAAAGCATTTGTTAAATGCTCTTTGACTCATTATCCTTCAATCGATCTAACTCGACAGTTTATGGGTAAACGTTTAAATTAATCATGGTCGTTTTGACGTTGGTTTCACTCCAATTGGACTTACGGTGAAGAAGAACGATCCAAAATAATGAATCCTATAAACGGAGAAGTCGGGTATTTTAGAGATAAATTGAGATAGTTAAAAATCTGAAAAAGTGTGTTTAATTGACTAGCAAAATGAATAAAACAACACACTGAAATTTAGACGAAAATGGAGAAAGTTTTCTTGAATAGTTATCAATCAGCGGTGCCAAACGGTAATCCTAATTTTTGTTTCTCCCAAAATTAGATTTTACTTGTATATGGGCCTAACCCATAAACACATTTTACTCATTTATTATTATTATTATTATTATTATTATTATTATTATTATTATTATTATTATTAATATTATTATTATTATTAAATAAAATCAACAATTACCAAAACTAATTTTTTTAACATAATTACATTTCTAACGTATTACCAATATTTTAAAATTAATATTTATAAAAAATAATTAAAGTAATTACTATTTTAAAATACATTAATGACAAAAAGTCTTATATTCACAATATTAACTACAATTATTACTATAATATTTTACAACATAATCACATAAAAATACTACCATCTTTATAGAATAGTCAAAACGATAAAATAAATAAATATAACATAACTAATTTATATTTATTACTAAATCACAATAAATATGTATAAAACCATCATATCATAGAAAATAAAGAAATTAATCACAATATTACTACTATCTTAAGACAATTATTTATAAAACAAATAATTAAAATTGGAAATAGTATTAAATAATTAAAATATAATTATGCACACATTTATTATGTAGTTTAACGCACATAAAAATATCACCACAAATATATAATGAAAATCTACATGTAAACTCACTCAACATCCTATCCTCTATAATACTTTTGCTAAAATACCATTTAATTTTTGAAAATATATTAATTAATTAAAGATAATATTTATAATTTATATTACTCATTAAATTAAATACATATACAATTATCAAACTAAAAGAAACTCACACATATAAGGAGAAGTAATCATAAAATTAATCCACATATATTCTAAAATAATTTTAATACCAAATTAATTTATTTAAAATAGTTGGTTATGAAATTTGGGATGTTACAATTGCCAAGACACAGCTTCTCCTACAAATGTCATCATATAGCTAGAAGTAGATTTTCTAGAATCAACATCCCCTATCATATTTGCATATGTGTAGTCATCCAACACACGTTCACCATCTCCATAACATAAACACACTTTGGAAGTGCCTCTAAGGTATATGAGAATCCCCTTCATTGTTTGCCAATGATCTTTAACAGGATTAGAGAGAAACCGACTAACAACTCCTACTGCATGAGCAATATCTGGCCTTATACATAACACGCATATAGCAAACTACCAAGTGTGGATGCATAAGGAACCTTTTTCATCTCTTCTTTGTCTTTCCCACTTGTAGGACATTGATAAGAATTAAATTTAAAATGAATAGCAAGTGGTGTACTAATAGGTTTACAATTACTCATGTTAAATCTCTCTAACACCTTTTCAATGTAGTTGTGTTGAGACAACCATAATTTATTATTCTTTTTGTCACGAGTAATTCTCATGCCCAACACTTTCTTTGCAGGACCCAAATCTTTAATTGTCAAAGACTTGTTCAAATATTTCTTTAGAGTTTGAATCTTCTTAGTGTCATGACCAACAATCAGCAAGTCATCCACATATAACAAGAGAATAATATAATCATCATCATATAATTTCTTAACAAGCACACAATGGTCAGAAGTAGTTTTACCGTACCCATGTTTCTCCATGAAAGAATCAAATATCTTGTACCATTGTCGAGGTGCTTGCTTGATCCCATACAAGCTTTTCTTCAATTTACAAACAAGTTGCTCTTTACCTTTGACTTCGAAACCATCTGGTTGCTCCATATAAATCTCTTCCTCCAAATCACCATGAAGGAATTAAATTTTCACATCAAGTTGGTCAACTTCTAGATTCAAACTAGCTGATAACTCAAGCACAACTCAAATAGAGAACATCTTCACCATAGGTGAAAAAATTTCATCGAAGTCAATACATTTTTCTTGATTAAAACCTTTTACAACTAATATTGCTTTGTATTTTGGTTGAGATCTATTCTCGTTTGCCTTTATCTTGTATACCCATTTATTCTTGAGTGCTTTTCCATCCTAAAGCAACTTTTCCAAATCAAATGTGTGATTCTCATGCAAGGAATTCATCTCTTCTTGCATGGCCTTCAACCACTTTTCTTTATCAACATTTGTAATATCTTCTTGATAGTACTCTGGCTCTCCACTATTAGTGATCATCACATACTTATGTGGAGGATATCTTTGAGAAGGTTGACATTCTCTAGTAGATCATCTCAACTCAAACTCTACTGGTGGCTCAGTTGAAACCTGTTCATCATGGTGAGGTATATGATCATGAATTACATTCTCATCATCTACCTGTACATCTCCGATATCAACAAAAGTTTCTGCAGGGGCCTACGCGCAACATCAATGTAACTTCTGGAATTTTATTTCTATTTCTCAACTTTATACAAATATTCAATAGTTTGGTCGTCAAGAAATATCACATCTCGGCTTCTGATAATTTTCTAGTAAATCAGATCCCACAATCTATAAACAAATTCTTCATCAACATAACTGATGAATACACACTGCTTGGATTTACTATCAATCTTGAACATCTCATCTCTTGGAGCGTGAATAAAACGTCAGCAACCAAAAACTCTAACATGAAGGTATGAGACATCTTTTTGTGTCCACACTCTATTTGGAGCATCACCATCAAGTGGAATAGAAGGAGAAATATTGATCAAATCCACTACAGTTTTCATTGTTTCATCCTAAAAGGATTTTGATAATTTTGCATAAGAGAGCATACATCTGATTTTGTCATTAATCGTACAATTCATTCTCTTTGTGACACCATTATGTTGAGGTGTCTTTAGAACTGTTTTCTCAAGCCTGATTCCATGTTCTCTACAATACTCTTCAAACAGACCTCTATATTCACCACCGTTATCTGATTGAGCACATTACAATTTTCTTCCCTTTTCTCTTTCAACACTTGAAGACTCCAAGTACCTGATCTTTAGATTTCAAAGGAAAGGCCCACACTTTTCCAGAGTGGTTGTCAATAAAAGTAAAAAATATGATGCACCACCAAGAAATTTACTATCCATCATACAAACATTAGTATGAACTAAATCAAGAATATTTTGCCTCTTATGAGGAACAGTAGTATGAAAGGAAACTCTATGTTGTTTTCTAGCTAAACAATGAGTGCAAGTTTTTAGGGACGTACCTTTCACAAGAAAAAAAATTTATTCGCAAGTATGTTGAGTCCTTTCTCACTCAAGTGACCGAGGCACATATGCCATAAATCAGAAGATGCGTCTTCAATTGCCTTCATTTCTTTCTTGCATAGCTTCGTAGGCATCCTATAGAGAGAAGTGGAGCTTCACTCCTTTGCAAACACTAGGGACCTTTTGGTGATTTTACATATATCACCACCACCAAACTAAGTGTGATAACCCTCAATTTCCAAGGCCTTCACCAAAATCAAATTAAAACGAATATCAGAAACTTGTCTAACATTCTTCAATTGAAGCTTGTAACCAATCCAAGTTTCAACCCATACATCTTCCATATCAATAATTTTACATGCTCCTTCATCTCCCATTTTTACTAGCCAAAATCACCAACACATTAAGATGAGAAGAAATCACGCCTAGGAGTAACATTATATGAGGGACCCAGATCAATAATCCAAGTTGAATCCTGACATGCAAGGTTTATGGAATTATTATCACAATCAATGTATACATTATTAACAGATGCAACTGCTATTGTATCTTTATAATTTTTCTTCCTTGATTGTTTTCTCTTAAGGAACCAAAATTTCTTTTTATGTGACCCGCTTTACCACAATGATAGCATATCACTTCTTTTCTAGTCCTCGACTTGCTTCTTGACTTGCTACGACTTTTAGAGTTGTCGCGTATATGGAAGTTTCTAGATTGACTTCTCCCTCGTGACTCTGTAACTAGTGCTTCTGAATTTGAGGAAGAACCAATCAAACCATGTTCCTTTCTTTGAGCTTCTTCAATCAACATGCTCTCTTTAACTGTTGACATTTTCAACTTTCCACTTTGAGCTAAATTGGTCAACGGCACAACAAGGACTTCCTAATTATCAAGCAATGAACTCAACAATAACAAGCTTGCAACTCGTCATCTAATTTAATTTATGCGGTTATCAACTGATTCATTATACTATGAAAAATACTCATAAGCTCTACCATTGAATCTCCATCTTTGTATTTCATACTCACCAACTTCCGAATCAAGAATGCTTTATTTTGCACATTCTTTCGTTCATACAACTCTTTTAATTTTTCTCATATCTTGTTAGCATTTATTTCAATTTCAACATGTGGATATACATTCAGATCCAACCACTGTCTGATCCACGTCACTACCTTTCTATTCTTCTTCTTCTTCTTCTTCTTCTTCTTCTTCTTCTTCTAATCAACGTCAGATTTATCTGTGAGTTTTGCAATGTCACCCTCAATAGGATCATACAAATCATTATTGTGTAACATGTCTTCCATGAGAGTCTTCTAAAGTATGTAGTTAGAAGAGTTGAGTTTAATCATATTCGAACCTTTATTTTCATCCTCTATTTAAATGCACTAATCAAATAACCGAGTTCTGATACCACTTTATTGGGAAAAAACCATAGATAATTGTATGAATAATTGTCTCTATAATGCGAAATATTTTTCTCCCACTTGTGTAGATAAATGACCAAACAGAAAATACAATTTTACATAGCAATAATAATTGGCAGAAATTAAATATAAGACAAACACAACTTTTAACGTAGAAAACTTTCCTCAAATTAAGATAATAAAAATCACATGACCTAGTATAGTAGAAACTTCTACTATAATAATTAATGGGTACACCAGAATCTTCTTAATAATAATAGGAAAGATCAATCAACAATAACAATAACCTTATAACCTTCCACTAAAGGGGGTATTCCAATGTAACTATCAAAGAAGGTAAAACTACTTAGAATGTATATTAAAATAACAAACTCAATGGTAGAAATAACATACTAAAATTGTAAATCAAATAGAGCAAGTTTGATACACACTTGTTACCATCACCAGAACCAAACTTTCTCTTTCTCTTCTCTTGTTAATGCTACCTTGCATTTTTCTTTGTTTTATGTTATGACACACTATTTCCTTGCTCTACTAAAATAGGGATTTCAAATCCTATTTTTTTTTCTGTCACTTGGGCCAAGCCCAATAAACCACATATTCCTTTTTTTCTTTTAATAATAATAATAATAATAATAATAATAATAATAATAAAATTTGGTGGGTTCTACTTGGGGTGTGAGCCCACCCAACAAACGTCAAAAGAAGAGATGGTTGTAATTTTCAATGTTCTCACCACTTTCATTAATTGTCTTCTTTTTCATTCAAGGATATTTGGAAGTGTTATTCACCTTTTTCGCTTCTTGGGTCTAATAATTATTTTCAAGAGGATTATTTTGAACAAATTTATAGAGAACTCTCAAACATTCCTCTTATTATGTTGGTACTCTCATTCTATAACAATAAAAACTTATAACAAATTAACATTCTATAACAATAAGAAGTATTTTTAAGTGGAATATTTCATAAAATGACAATGTTATATGTTGCACAAGTTTCTAGCCAAAATTTGTTTTTCCATTCTCTTGATGAAGTGTATTACGCTAAGCTTAGACATGCTAACATTGGTGACTTATCCCTCGTGATATTAAAAATGTTTTGAAAACAAACAATTAAGGGCATGTTGGACTTATCTATAGTGATAGTTTGTTGTACTATTCATAACCACGTACATAAGTAGAATTTATCAAATGTATTATTCAACATATAAGAAGCAAATTGATCCTATGGAACTTGAGAGGATGAATGAAGGTCCATGCATAGAAGAAACAAGCTCCAACGATAACTTAACTAGTTTATATGATGAAGGTGCAAATGGAAACGACAATGAATAGGAATCGTATTAGAGATAGGATGTCGGTACACAATCACAATTAGTTGCACAAATTACTATCTTTTAGATTTTATTATATACAATTTTGGTGGATATTTCCTAAATACTTGTGTTGGTTCGGCTTAATTTTTATGTTCTTGGTGGATAATATCTATGTAAAAATAGAAGACATACTTATGCAAGTTATAAAAATAAAATAAAAATATATGCAAGTTATACTTGTTCCTAAAACTATATGATTCTGATATAATCATCTACTTAGGTGTCCACGCATAAAGTCACTCATATTAATGGACAAAGATAAACCAACCACTAAGGAGTCCACAAAGATGCATATGTTATGTTGTGACAAATAACTAGCCACAAAGGCGTAGAATAGAGAGACATATGATATGTCACGGGAACAAGGCAACTACAGAGACAAAGTATTGAAGATTTAATTTTAATCACACGTGACATAAAATTATATTCTCATGGAGGCTCATATTCAAGAATCAATAATTTCACCATCCCAAATATGGAGCACATATACACATGAATAAATATCTCAAAATTAAAACTTTCATTTTATAACCCATAAAATCCGATTAGCTACATGTTATTGATAAGGATTAAAATTTAAATCACAAATGACATAAATAGAAAAACTTTATTCTTTCTACTATTAAATTTATTTCATTATTAGTCATTTATGCATAAAAATCAAACTTTACCATCACAATAATCAACTTTCTCACATTATCATAATTAAAAATAAAAGCTTTTCAATAATTTCCTCAAGATAGATATATTGTTCATAAAAATAAAAACTTTATAATTAAATTATATAAAAATCAAGGTTTTAAATCAAATACATCATAAAAAAAACATATTACTCATGAATATAATAAAAATTAGAACTTTATAATTCAGTATACCACGACAACACAAAAATTGCAACTTTACTTCAAATATATCTCAACAAGCATATTACTCACGTTATAATAATAAATAAAAATTTTAATTACGTTTATTAAGAAAAACATATTGCTCGTAAAAATCAAAACTTTATAGTAACTATTGTTAGCACAAACATCAAAATCGGCACTTTTCTTTTAAGACATCAAGACATTATATTAATATTTTACAAACCACTAATTTTATATCTAGCCTAACTTTGCATGGAGAAAAGCCCTCGAATATGATGATGATGTTGGTGATAGAAAGAAAAAAACAAAGAGGGATTCTAGAGTTTTCTTCTTTCTTTACTTTGTGATATAATGTTTGTGGACTTAGGTAAAAAGAAGAAATGAGTATCTAATTTGAAATGGGAAAGCAATAATATTAGACCAAAAATATTGTCTAGGATTGTAATAAAATAAAAAACCATTTTGTTTAAAATAGAGAAAGAGCTTCTTTTGTTTTTCCATCAAAAATGAAATTAAGATCCTGTGTGTGTGCGCCAAGTCAAGAATGAAGAAAGATTCATAGGTGATCAAAGCTTTCACTAAGCCAAGGCAACATGTTATATGAGTCACCACTTCCTCCTTTGCGTGTCCCTCTTCCCAAATACACTTTGTCAAACAGTTGTTGATAAGCTCCACTATTGCTGCCCACACACATTCTACGCAAAACAATGTGAGGAAAACAGCTCATTAATAACTTGTTTAAGACTTCTATAGTAGTGTTAAATGAACTCTTTGTTGTGGGAAAACATGTTTTTTTTATTCTATAAATAGAGATCAAATCTGAATTATGTGTCATTATGCACCCATGCTAATGAAATTCATTGTTTCTTCCATTTTTACACTTCGTTATTTTAATGTTAGTTTCCATTTGCTAATGATTGAGTAACCTCCTTGCTAACCGGTAAAAACCTTTTTGATCCTAACTATCCTTTTTCTATTTATAGCGTTGATGTTGTTCCGATTAATGAAACTTACTGATCTATTGCTCTAATACTCTGTCTCTTGGATTATTGAGAATGGTTGAATGTTGATTAGAAAACTTTTCCATATATTTTAAATCTTCCAATGGATTTTTAAATAATAGGTAATATTATGATTTAGGAAAAGAGATAAGTTAAAATACGTGATTGTAATTCAATTATTTTATATCTTAGGAATGAGACTCTTTTTATCTTTAGAGATTATTGGAGTGTGGTATGATAAGGCCAAGATGGACTTACCATGAAAATGAAAATGTCTAACGGTTGAATATATGATGGGTGATGCTTAATTTTAAGTATTAGCTTAATCTTTAGCGGATAAGTATTATTTTGTGAAGTTTTGAGTGGTAAAATTAAATTAAATTAAGTGTTCAATATTTTGTGGAGTCTAGAATTGATGTTTTTACCTTAAGAATATGATCATTTAACTTAGGAAATAATCAGGTGATTTTTAGGATGTATGTACTACGTTGATTGTTGTTGTCCATGTGTTGATCATGATGCTATAAGATGCATGATTTTGTGATGATTATTGTTGAGACAAGTCACCTAGCCAACGAGAGACAAGAATAGGGATCGAGGGATACCTTGTATGACGATGGTATTAACTTTTGTGATAAGGAGAAAAGGTAAATATTTTTTTGCATTTTGTTTTGTGAAATACATATGCATCAAACAGAAGTTGTTTATTATTTGGGTGAAAGTAGCATATGAATTGGATGGTGGAGGCCCCATTGGGTTGGTTAACTTAGTCTTTGGGTGATTATGCTTCAACTTGGAAATCCTATGGGACTTGTACTGATCCCTAAGATGTCAAGACAAATGTCAAAATCTACGCGACCTCGATTATCCACCTAATCATATCTTATTAGTGACATAGTGACGTAACTAAGTCAATCCTAAGGGATGTGATGTGTAACAGTCCAACTCTTACCGTTATTGGCACTGATAATGACGATCTTCTTGCCTCATATCCTCTTCGTATGAAATAATGAGTTTTTGCCTTCCGTGGGAATCGAACCTGGTACATCAGGGATAAGTACCACAATCCACTCATTCCCACTACCAATTGAACCCCGACCTTTACCGTTATCGGCACTGTTAATCACGACATTCTCGCCCCCCTTTCCTCTTCGTAGAAAATAACTAATTTTTGTCTTTCATGGGAATCGAACCCGATACCCAGGGGATAATTACTATCGTCCACACGGAAGGCAAAAACTCGTTATTTCCAAATAGGGGAAATGGGGACGAGAAGGCCGTGACTAACAGTGTCGGTAATGATAAAGGTTGGGTTGTTACATGATGCTTCTTTGACTGACCAAGATGTCCTCCTAGTCTGCTTTGATGAGTTTGAGTTATTGAGACCATATGCAGATAAAATAAGGGGGGAGGAATGTTGTATTGACATGCATGTGTTTCATGATTGTGTGTATTCTTGAATTGTGTAATGAAGGCCTCGTGTTGTTTGTGTGTGTTTAGTCTGCTATTGTTGTTATACTACTTAAAGATGTGGAATGTGTTTTACCCCTTCTTTTTGTGTGTCCTCTTTTTCTATGTTCTTGTATGCATAAATAATTCACAACAAAATTTCACAAAGTAAACATTGGATTTTTTTTCCATAAGGTGAAGTAGAGGCCTACTTCTTGGCCCTAATTTTTTTATTCTTTTAGACTAGTTTGTTGGACACATTTACAACTGTGATATAGTGATTTGGTTGTGGTCTTCAAACATCGCATCTGCGTGTCTATGACTTCGGTACACACAACTCGTGTAGACAATTGCAGTTCCCTCTACTTCGATATCCCAATGTTTGTCACCAATGACCTCGTGGTATAGTATCTCCAAGTCACTTCACAGGGCTTGTCTTGATGCCCTTAGAAAGTGAGATGGAAGATATCTCGACATGTGCAATACAAAACAAACATACAACAGACGCAAGAAAACATTGCCTAAGATATATGTATAAGTATAAACGAAGGGATGTGGTGCAAAAAAAAAAAAACATATGTGTGTGTGTGTTAATGCAATGCAATTCTCTCACATCATCAAATATATCTCTCACATCAAGTCTTACCCATTTCAATGCAATTCTCAGCTACATGTTGACTCAGACCATTAACGTTGTCAAGAACATCTTTCTAAACTAGGACCAGATATCACATGACTGAAGATGCAAATACGAGAAAGAGAGGGGGTTTAATTGTGTTTGCAAAAAGCAATCAGATTCAGAAGTAGCAAGCAATGAAAACATAAATAATTTGACACATAGATTTATCCTAGTTCACCACTAACTTGAAAACATGTAGTCCCCTCATTTAGAAGGCTTTAATCCACTAATTCAGTTACCTTGAATTACAAAGCACTTGATCCTCCATGTCTGTAACACCCCGTTTTTCAAAGCGAGAGTGTATTTTTTTTTTTTTTCAAAAGAAATTAAACTGAAACAAAGAAATAAACAAGAAAATGCCTTTGGATAAATAATTGAGTCATTATAATTTACAAGCAGCGGAAAAGTTTCTCCAAATATAAATTCAAAGCATTTACACAACAACAAATGGTACATGGGACCCATTCAAATAAGATGTCAAACTGACAATATTAGTGTAAGTACAGTTTTCCAAATTAAAATACTCCAACCCAAAAAGTAGGACGTCTAGTCCCTATACATCAACCTAATCTGATCATCCTACCAAAAACTATACACCCTGAGTGATCTCCACGCGCCCCGTGGGATCCTCATACATAGCTCCAGTCAAGCATTCCCATCCGTAGGGTACGAACCGGCAGGATCATCCTGGCTCTCATCTGAGGGCAAAGCCCAGATTTCCACAATAATTGTAAAGGGTCACCAACCGAAATTAACAGATAACACATAACATTTAAGTTTTAAATGCACAAAATAACCTTTCAACTAAGCATGCACCTTAAAAGGATTTTCCATATGCTAAAAGTTCATATAATGCTTGCCAATTAACAATGAACTCAAAATGAAGTTCTCAAACCATCAAGTAATACATAACTGACCAAAGCATTGATAAATCAATTTAAAAGTAATTAAAACGAACAAAGAATAAATCAGGAAATGCTTTTGGATAAATAATTGAGTCATTATAATTTACAAGCAGCGGAAAAGTTTCTCCAATTACAAATCCAAAACATTTCTACATAAACATCAAATGGTACATGGAACCCATTCAAAGATGATATAAAACTGATAATATTTGTATAAGTACAGTTTTCCAAAACTAAAATACTCCAAACCAAAAAGAAGGACCCCTAGTCCCTATACATCATCCTAATCTGATCATCCTACCAAAAACTATACACCCTGAGTAATCTCCACGCGCCCCGTGAGATCCTCCTAACACAACAGCAGTCAAGCGTTCCCATCTCCATCCCTGTCCGTAGGGTACGAACCAGTAGGGCCGTCCTGACTCTCATCTGAGGGCAAAGCCCAGATTTCCACAATAGTGTAAAGGGTCACCAACCAGAAAATAACAGTTAACACATAGCAGTTAAGTTTTTGAATGCTCAAAACAACTTTTTAACTAAGCATGCACCTTAACAGGATTTTCAATGTGCGAAAAGTTCATACATTACATTGCCAATGAAAATGAAGGTAAAATGCAGTTCTCGATCTCCTAATTAACACATGATAAAACAAAACATGGATAGATTCATGAGCAATTAATCATACAACTAAAAATGAGGATTTTCACTGAGCCAATCGATTGGGCAATCGATTGGGGTGAAGATTTTTAATGAAAACAGAATCCTGGGCTGAATTCAATCGATTGGTAAATCGATTGATTGGTTCCTGAGCCCCTGGTTTCGAGCCAATCGATTTCCTAATCGATTTGGTGAGGGATTCTTAATGAAAACAGAATCCTGGGCTGAATTCAATCGATTGGTAAATCGATTGATTGGTTCCTGAGCCCCTGACTTAAGGCCTAATCGATTGGGCAATCGATTTCGAAAGGGATTTTAAAAAGGCTGATTTACAAAATCGATTGGCTAATCGATTTTGTCCATTTGGCCAAGTCCCTGTTTACCATCCAATCGGTTGGGAAATCGATTTCCCTGATCATTTTTCCAAAAATTCATGAATTAACCTAAGTCATTCCTAATCAAGTTCACCACTTAACACTTAGCAATTTCTACGCGATTACTACGACACACAAAGGTTCGATAACCATCATACTCACACACAATACACAACACATAGCACTTAACACCTTCATCTCAGTTATCACGATAAATCAAAATTCGAATCACTCAATCATAAACTCAAATCAAACATGACTCGCGTGCCAGGCACCCTAATGCAATGCGTATATGCCAAAATGCATGGACTCGGAATTCCAAACCAAAACCCTCCTCGAAGGGCCGTAAATCATAATTGTACCGCCTATCGCAGGCCAAAGTACCAATTACCGAGGTGCCACCTATCACGGGTCAGCACGATTTACTAAAATGCGTAAATCATAAACGTACCACCTATCACGGGTCAGTACAGTTTACCAAGGTGTCACCTATCACGGGTCAACACGATTTACTAAAATGTAAATCGCAAACGTACAACCTATCACGGGTCCGTACAGTTTACCAAGGTGTCACCTATCACGGGTCAACACGATTTACTAAAATGTAAATCGCAAACGTACAACCTATCACGGGTCCGTACAGTTTACCAAGGTGTCACCTATCACGGGTCAACACGATTTACTAAAATGTAAATCGCAAACGTACAACCTATCACGGGTCCGTACAGTTTACCAAGGTGTCACCTATCACGGGTCGACACAATTTACCAAATGAAATGCATGAGCATACACAGACTCCATTCACAACAATCGTTAAGCAAATGCAGATATTAAAAGATTCCCCATTTTTAATACTCATTTAACTTAAACGACTTTCAAACAACATTAAATAAATAAGTCATTAAGAGATTCCCCGTTCTTAATACCGATTTATCTTAATGATTTTTCAAACAAAACGTTAAGCAAACAGTCATATTAAGAGATTCCCCATTCTTAATATACTTTTGACTTAAACGATTTTCTCATAAAACATTCAGTAAACGAGTCATTAAGAGATTCTCCATTCTTAATACTCATTTACCGAAACGATTTTCAAAACGATAGTTAAGTAACAGAAACATTAAGAGATTCCCCATCCTCAACGCCCAGTTAACTTAAACCTTTTCCTCAAAAGCACATTAAGTAAACCGAGGTATTAAAAGATTCCCCATTTTTAATACTCGTTACTCTAATGGTTTTTTTAATTCCACAGAAACAAACTCAATCATACTCTCACATTCAAACCATAATTCACAACAATCACACCAATTAACAAACATCAAGTATGGACACGCCAAATACAACGAACACAAATCAACGCAACATAACACCCAGGTTACATCAAATTTCATTTACCACGAAACATTCATCACTATAAACAAAACCTAACTCTAAGGTTTTTACCCATAACGCACTAGTTTCGTTTTTCCCCAAATCGATACATTTAACCCTAACAAATTCCTTCCCACACAACTACAGATAAGTCCCTAATGCAAGCTAGAAATTTGGAAGGAGCCCTTACCTCAACGTTAGCTTTAACGTGCGTTTCCGGTACCGCGAGAAATTCCGGTAAAATCGTGAGTAAATTCGGTAAATTTTCCGCTCGCAACGCCGCTTCCAAATTAGTTCACTAGCACCGTAGCGTGGTGGTGAGCAACTTTCCCTTCTATCTCTTCGAGAAATGAAGCTTGGATCTAGAAGAAACGGAGGGGTTTGTGTTTGGATCTCAAAAACCGTTTTTCTTCGTTTTCGAATCAAAGAGGAAGAGTGAAGTTGCGAAAACCTTGATCTAACTCTCACCCAACCTTGGGTTACTAGTTTTGAAGAAAAGAAAGCGACGAAAATGAGAATGGGAGAAAGGAGGGAATTTGGCCGCGGGAGAGGAAGAAGACGATGGAAAAGTTGGGTTTTCCTTCCTTTCTTTTTCTTTTCTTCCTTTTTACTTCTTTCCTTTATATACTCTTTTCTTTTCCTTTTCCTTCCTTCTAGTTTTCCTTTCTTTTTCCCCCCAAACAAACACATACAAACATAAATAAATATAATAAATATAACTTAACAAATATCTCAAAATCTAGATATTTGTTAAATTACCGTTTCACCCGAAACGCCTTAAATTCTCCGTAAAGGATTTATCGCAGTTAAATTCAATTTATTTATCGACGAGAAATTTTAATTGGCATCAAAATATCTTTTTGATTATAAAACTCCAAAATATTATTAACTTTGGCTTAAAAGCCTCCGAGCCAAAATCCAAAATACACCAAAAATACATAAATGGTACTTTAAAATTATGGGTCTTACAATGTCAGTCTTCCCAAACAACCTAACAACACTAGACTTTTGAGAAACTAACCACCTTAACCCTACAAGCCAAGTGTTTTCATAACAACCTGACAACCTCAGATTGAAGAAGCAACAAAACCACTATCGGGTTGGATACAAAAGATTGTAACTTGAGTAGTTGCTTCTTACAAAGCTGATAATAATAATAACTCTAACACTCTAAAAAAGGACCACTCAGAAAATATTTATAACTTGAACAAGTGTTTATCTATTTGAACTCTAAGACTACTCTTTTATATTTTTCGATGATTTTCTTCTTCAGCATTTCATATTTATTTATAGTTAAAATTTGAGCTTCAATTTAGTCCTTATTTAATTCCGAATTATATTTTAGTCAGATTGAGTTTGTAAATTCTTCATATTTGATTATGTTCCTATGTTGTTTATATTAAGTTTGTAAATTCTTCAGATTGATTATGTTCATATTTTTTTGTAGATAAATCTTCTTCAAATCTTGATCAACTCTTTTTCAAATCTTGATCAAATCTCATTCAAATCTTGTGTTTACCAGTCTTTCTTCTACCAGATTTGGTTGGCTTATGTTTGGTAGGTCTTGGAACATAGACTGTTTTGCATTCATATACTGCAAACATCCATTGACTAGACACCTTAACTGGTGTTTCAATTTGGTTGCTTAGAACATCTGCAACATAAATAATTATATCCTTTGGAACTCAAATCTGGTTGGGTCATAGTTTGTTAGATCTTAAAGATTTCTTGTCTTTCCATGTGGTTAGCATAGGACAAGATATTTGAGTGTGACCTTTCTTATAGTAAATAGTACATAAATCATCAAAGGGGACAAACTTATGTTCAGTTACTTTTTCTTGAAATCCTATTCCTCTTTTACCATTCCTACTAACACCATAAATCATAGATGCATATTTGCTTCTTTCCATACCATTATCAAGAAAATCTTGAAATACTTTTTCATGCTTATCACAGTTACATGTGGTATTTTTAACTGATGTTGAACTATAATTACTTTTCAGAGTTAGATTTTTATCCTTAAGTTCAGCAATATCAGTTTTTGGATTTGCTTTTTTTGATTTAGGTTCTGTAATATCAGTTTTCAAAATTGCATTTTTTGTTTTAAGTCAAGTCTTTTGAGAAACTAACCACCTTGACCCTACAAGTCAAGTCTTCCCCTAACAACCTGACAACCTTAAATTGAAGAAGGAACTAAACTACTATCGGGTTGGATACAAAGGATTGAAACATGAGTAGTTGCTTCTAACAAAGCTGATAATAATAATAATAACTCTCACACTCTAAGAAAAGAACACTTAAAAAATATTTCTAACTTGAACAAGTGTTTCTCTCTTTGAAAACTCTAAGACTACTCTTTTCTGATTTTCTATTATTTTATTCTTCAGTCTTGAGTATCTATTTATAGTTAAAATTTGGGCTTTAATTTAGTCATTGTTTAATTCTAAATTGTATTTTGTTTAGATTGAGTTTGTAAATTTTTCAAATTTATTTTGTTCCTATTTCGTTTAGATTGAGTTTGTAAATTCTTCAGGTTGATCATGTTCATCCTAAATTAAAGTGCTTGGAATATCTATATATAAATATGTAACAAATTGAAGACATAAAAATTATTAATTGAAATTGTAATATGTTGAAGCTAATATATCAATTTAAATTAAACAAATATCACAAAAAGACAAAAATCAAACAACATCACTCTAAGTCTAAGTCGATGAATAAAACAATGTCACACTCGAATGGTGAAATTACAAACAAAACATGAAAGAAAAAAATAAATATATTTAAAACTCATTAATTATATAAAAGAAGAGAAAAAATATTAAATAAGTGATTTCGAAGGAAAAAAATATGATCGGAAACCATCATTTCTTATTAATTAAGAAAAAAGATAAGTGTTTTGATTTTTATAATTTATAAAAAGGCTCAATAAATAACTTATTTATCACTTCAACTCTTACGGGTGTCTTTATGTCAATCAATCAATGCATCTTATCTTATATCTTATAACTTCAAGTGGAAGATATTTTTAAATGAAAATTCAAACAAATCAAAATCGAGATTCACTTCCAAGTCAATATAGATAATGACTTCCAAGTCAATTTATGAAAACGATAGTTTTTGGACCACAAGTAGAAAATTAATAAAGTGTTCTATTTTGGCTAAAATGTAACGACCGGGTATAACAATTGAGATATTGATGAAAAAGTTTTTATACTATATAAAAGAATAAAGTACTATAATAAAAAATAATTGTCTAAAGAAATAATATTATAAAATCATTAAAATACAATTTTACAGTTGAGAATCTTTAATAATCAAAATATTTAAAATTAAACATTTAATAACTAATTATGAAATAAAAATACTATGTCTACTTATTTTTGATCTACTAACATTATTAGACTTTGTTTCGAGTTAGAGTTATGATGATGCATATCAGTTTTTTTTACATGCTTATCATTTTAAATGTAGTAAAATTACAAAAATAAATTTAAATATATTTTTTATTATTCATTGAAGTCTTTAAATGTATCTTTAGCTAATTAATTTATTATCATTGCTCGTTAGTTTATTTTTTTCTATAAGTTTATCAACTATTTCAATATGACTTATGGACGTTTTTTCTTTTGATTTGTTTCCATTGTTTTTAATGTGTATAATGAACATACATTATTTTATATAAGAAACAAGAATTGATTGATATTCCCTGGTCCAAAATAAACCTTCCCCAATTTCTAAAAATTTAGTCGCCCGTAAACTAAGTCATGCATGCTTCTATATGTGGAAGAATTATAACAATCGCAATGACTCTTGAACTTTTTTTCTCTTTTTGATTAGTTTTCGTCGATCTTAATGGGATGAATTGACATATATTATTTTATCAATGAAACGGGGATTGATTGGTATTTCATGACCCAAATGTCTAAAAACTCTAATTGTCTCAATTTTTTTATATTTTTTTATTTTGATAGATGATTTATATATTTTCTTTCAATAGTTAATGTTGATAATTAGTCGTTAATTTTTGTTAAATAAAGATATTGAACTCAAGAAGTTATTAAATTTCTAACTCCCCAAAACCACCGATATGATACTTGTATTTAGTTTTTCTAATCATTATTTTGTTGCTTTATAAGGGTTTTTATAGTGGTATTGGTTCAGTGTTGTTTTGATTTTTCATTTTCGTGTGATGTTTATTTGGTTCACATTGATAGCTCCAGTATAGACTCAATTAGCGACTTTGGCGTCATCAAAGTTATAAATTCAGAAGCATAAATATTCAACAAAATTTCATATTTGTAGATATTTTTTCGTGTAATATTATTAATTTGAGTGTTGTGAATTTATTCACAAATTTATCTTTATTTTTTGTTTTAGCAACTTTAAATGTGTATTGTTCTCGATCAATTTATTCTATATATTTGAACAAATGAATATTGTTTTTTTAGTAAAAAAGAAAGATGGGGATTGATATATGAAGACAAATATGGTGGATTTGAATTTCAATTCGTTCAAAAAATAAATATTTATATATTTTTTTTAGTTGAAATGTTGATATATTTTATGAGTTTTAAGGTAATGTAGTCACTATAAAATAATTTTATATTGTCGTCCAATCATAATAATTTAATTTGTTACATTAT
The DNA here is from genome assembly GCF_000331145.2 of Cicer arietinum. NCBI lineage: Eukaryota > Viridiplantae > Streptophyta > Magnoliopsida > Fabales > Fabaceae > Cicer > Cicer arietinum. The sequence goes on from NC_021164.2 coordinate 41,817,395, forward strand.
ATTGAACAATTTTTCAATAAAAAATAATTATCTAATATTTTGTTGACGTCTTGAGTTATTATTGATTATTTTGTGTTGATGTCAGGAGTTATTATTAATTGTCTGTCAATTTAAAACAATTGTTTACTGTACATCTCCTTTAAAACCCTATTTTATTTATTTGCTTTGCTATATAGATAACCATTTCTTTTATATTACTCTCACAAGCGAATTAATTTGTTTCTATTTGGGGGCAAGGGCCAGCTCCCCACTCAGTTATTTACTTTGTGGGTAACTATTGAATAATTTTATTGTTGGTAACTAGTGAATAATTGTTGGTAAATATTAAATAATTTTATTTGTGAAGAATTAGATGTATATTAATATGACAAATAAATTTTTGAATGATATTAAGTTTGGTTACTTAAAAAAAATAGAAAATTATACCCTGTGCATACCCATACTTATACTCCTACTCTATATTTTATACAAACAACCTACTTTACATTTTTTTTTTCTTTTAAAAAAATAAGTTTTATTCTACTCCAGTAAATTCAACTTGTGTTCTAGAAAATTTAAGAAATGAAATTTTCCATAACTCATGGGTTTTAAAAAATTTAAACTTTATATACTAAAAATATATTTTTTTTAAATTTTTCGATATACAAATATGTTTTAGAAAATTCAAATTTTGTGTACCGAAAAACTTAAAAATTTTCTTGTATACAATGTTCAAATTTTCTTAAATACGTGTTTCTAAAAACTTATTTTAAGTTTTGGTAAATAAATGTTTGGAACTCAAGTTGAATTTAGTGGAGTAGAAAAAAAAATACTATTTTTAAATTAAAAAAAAAAGTGAATAGGATAAAATAGGAAGTTTGTATAAAATATGGGGGTATGAATATAAATGTGGGGGTGAGGGTAAAATTTTTAAGAAAAATATCTGATAAAATGAAAAAGTCATATTATAATTTTAAAATAAATTTAATTTCACTTTTGGTCTCCTATTTTAACAGACTCATAAAAATAGTTTCCCTATTTAAAAAAAAAAAAATTTATCTCTCAATTATCACATTTGTTAAAATTTTGATTGAAACATATAAATTTTTACTCCATAAATAATGATTTTTAGTTCAAAAAATGACAATTTTTTGTCTTAAAAGTGTTTTGAGGCCAAAAGTCATAATTTTTTGAGTCAAAAATCTAGATTAAGTCAATACTACAATAAATTTGATAATTTTTTAAGGGTAAAAAAATTGACTTTTTGAAACAAGAGACTAATTTCATGTGTGCTATAAGTAAAGAAACAAAAACTACACTTATGAATATAAGATCCGTCATTAATTATCCTCTATTATGAAATATAAATAATATTAACATGTGTTTTGGAAAGAAATATAAGTTTTTGTTTGAAACAGTGAAAAGAAATTTAAATATTTATTCATTTTTTTTCTTATTTAATAATAATATTTTAAATGAGGATAGGATGGAGAAGATGACACGGTGAATAAAAAATAGAAATTGATATTCTAAAAAAAGAATAGTTATTGAAAAATATACTTTAAATATCAACCATCTAATTTGATCCAAGGGTCTATAAATGTTTCTCTCCTTCTCACATAAAAAAGACAACATTCTTATTAAATATGAAAATATGGTTTTATTTGAGAGTGAGAAGGATAATTACCATTCCTTTATATATACACACATATTTCAAAAAGTTGAGCCATTGATATGAAATGAACAAAATTTTGAGATGAAAGATAAAACCAACCATTTTAGAGAAGACTTTCAAGTCAATGTAAGTATAAAACAAGGTAAAGACCACTTTTTTTTTGTTAAACAAAGTATGGACCACCTCTTAATGTTATGAATGGACTTGATAATTGATTCATTTATTTAAAATATCAAAGTTGTTTACAATTAATATCACACCTAAATGTATTTTTACTCTCTATTTTATCACATAACTATTTGGTAATCATAAAAGATTTTAACTCATTATACTGCGTTGTATTTGAAATTTCATTATATTCAATAAAAGTTGTAGCAAATAAATAAAAATATTTAAAATAAATTTTTTCATAACTATTAAAACAGATTTTCATTTTGGAGGTGTTAGCTTAGTGGTAAGAATTTGACATTACAATATCAAATAATAGAATTCAAATCATATTTTGTGTCGTCATTATTATTAATAGTTTTTCATTTTCATATTCTGTTTAAAAAAATAAACCAATTGTTTGTTTGATTCTTTATTGTTAAAACTATTTTTTTTTAATTAAAACAAAAAGATAAAGTATAATAAAATCATTTTCTAAAAAAAATATTGTAACAAATGCGAGTCTAGATTATAAAATCATTTTATAAATATTAGTACAAACTTTTTCATTGTTAATGATAAGTTATTGAGATCCAAGCCATAAAGACATGGTAAAAATATAAAATTGAGATTATTATAATGTTCTAAATATATTTTTAAAAAAACATTTAAAAATTTAAATAATATACATGAATTAACTTAAAAGTAATGATCAAAATTGTTTATAGAAAATATTTGAGGGATTATTGTTTGAAGGAAAAATTTAGAGGGTCTAAAAATAAAATATAATATATTTATATGGACCAAAAACTTATTTAATCCTTTTTAAAACAATAAAATATTATTTTAGTGTATTAAATTAGATGCAAATGTAATAAAATTAAAGTGTTTCGAATATACATATATCTAGATATGTAACATTGAAGATACCAAAATTATTAATTGAAGTTTTTATATATCGGAGCTAATATATCAATTTGAATAAAAAAAAACATCATAGCAAGACAATAAATCAAACAACATAACTCTAAATCTAAGATGCTGAAGAAAACAATGTCGCATTGTGACAGAAAAATCACGAACAAAACATGAATAAAAACAAAAACAATATTTATTAGAAAACTATTTATTTATACAAAAAAAATTGATAAATAATTTGAAAAAAAAAATGATCGTAAACAATCCTCTCTGATTGATTAAGAAAAATTGAAGTGTTTTTTTATTTTCATAATAAAAAAAGTTCAATAAATGATTTCTGTATAACTTCAACTTTTATGCGTGTCTATATAAATCAATGCATCTTATCTTATCTTATATCTTCAAGGAAAGATATTTTGTGATGAAAAATAAAACAAATTAAAATAGAGAACCACTTCCAAGTCAATGCGGATTTTAACGAGAACGATTACTGTTGGAATTTTCTTCCTTTTGATTAGTTTTTGCCGTTCTTAATGGGACGAGTTGACATATATTATTCTATCTATGAAACATGGATTAATTGATTGATATTCCCTAGCCCAAAATAAGCCACCCCAATTTTTAAAAATCTAGCCGTCCCAAATTTTCTTTATTTTTATCTTAACAATAATAATTAATTTATATGTATATTTAGTTTTTGTTTTGTAATTAATTTTTTTTATATGGCGTGTTGCTTTTATGGCCGTATTGGTTTGACGTTGTTTTGATTTTCTGTTTTGACGTGTCATTCATTTGGTTCACATTTATATTAATTTTGATTTATTTATAAATTTGAAGGCATAAATATTCCAAATACTTCAATTTATTATATTTGTAGATATTTTGTCGTTTTATGCTATAATTAATTTTAGTGTTGTGAGTGTGTTTGTAAATTTTCCTTTTTGATTTTAGTGACTTTGAATCTATTATAATATACTAAAATAAAATCCTAAATACTAGTACCATACATCATCCAATGTAGTATCATTTCATCGAAATACTATTTCATTCTCCTTATGCTGCTTGTAATTTGCTTTAACACATTTTTTTTTGTTATTTTAGCATCTAATATATTCTTTAGAATTACTCATGTGTCATGTGTTTCAATACAATTAGTAATATTCGTTATTCGACATTCAATATTCTACCATCGTTATTCGACATTCACGATGTTCTCACCCCCTAGCCTGGTACCTAGGGAATAAGTATCGTCTTCACACAGTCTCACTACCAATTGAGCTTGTCTTCAAAGAGATTTACGAACTGCGGTAGTTCTAGTGATCGACTCCCTTTTTTCATATTTTTTTTTTCCATTATTAACAAAAGGTAATGAATTAGCGAAAGGTAACAAAGATAAAATACGAGCTTGTTTTATAGCAATCGTAATTAATCGTTGTTGTTTTAAGCTCAATCTATTTACGCGTCTAGATAATATTTTTCCTTATCATATTTTTTCTTTCTATTTGACATTTATTTCTTTTATTGTCTTCTTTGTTCTTTTTTTGTTTCGTTCATATTAAAAAAATCCCAAAGTATACTTTTTTGCAGATCCAGGTAAGAAATTCGAATATTTTTTTCTATTTATTTTTTTTATCTATCTGTCAAATTTTTAAATATTGTATCAAATTTTATTTCTATCGAATTTGAATATCTAGGATTCCATTTCCTAGTATCATGGCCAAAATGAACTCCAGCTTCCATCATCTCTTCAAAAGTTATGTTCCAATATCTTTTTTTTTCACAAACTCTATACACCAACCACTATCTTATACTAGATCTCCTATTTAAATATTATTTCATAACGTCTACTCAAAATTTTCTAAATTAATTCCACATTATAATTTAATAACGTCACATTATTACTTCATAAGGTTTGCTCAACATCTTTCACATTAATTCCACATTACTACTCAATATGTTTTTTTTTTCTACATTAATCAACTTCACATTTTCGCCTCTATCTGTCATCTACTTATTCGCTAGCGCAATTGTATACATCTTTTCAGAATATATAATATTGAAATTAATAACATGATAAATTTCTTCAACTTCTTCTGAATTGAGAGTTCATATGTCTCTTTTGCTTACCCCTAAAGTATATTTCGACTATTTATATGTACCATCTATTGTTGGGTGTGTTTGCTAACAACATTCGTCTGACAATGATACTTCTATTCTATAAATTATATTGATAAAATTGAATATATATTATTGATATAACTACTATATCAATAATCATTTGACAATTGAAACATAAAACTTCATATTGATTTTTTAAAAAATTCACTTAAATTAAATAAATTAAAATATACCCGCGCAACGCGCGAGTTAACATCTAATTTAAATTAATTCTCATGATTTATGAAAAGAAAAATTAGGTAGCACAATATTAGACGTCTATTATATTCTCTACCATATGTAATAAATCAAACCTTGAAAAGAAAGAATGTTACATTTAAATAGGCAGAGATCACATTTCTAAATAAAAATTATAATTAAAAAAAAAATGTTACTCATCAATATACTAAAAAAACAAATGTAACTCATCAATCTACTAAAGAAACAAATGTAACTCATCAATATACTAAAGAATTCATAAAATATGGGTAATTAAATAGACCTTTGCAAGCTGTGTTTTCAGTGACATTCATCAACATGATTCTAAAGTATTGTTTAGTTTAGGGGTGTTCAAAAAAACCAAAAACTGAACCAAACTGCAGAAATGAACTAAATCGAACTGTTTTTAAACTGCACTGGTTTATAAAAATTGAGAATCGAACTATTTTCGAACTGATTTTTATAATTAGAACCGAACCGAACTAGTTTTCAGTTTGAAAAAACCGAACCAAAATAGTTTTTAGTTCGAAAAACTGAATCGAACTGGTTTTTATTTCAAAAAACTTGAACCGATTTTTTTTTTGAAATAATTAAGGGTAGTTATGTAAAATTTGGCCTATATAAATAAAAAAAATTTAAATTAAACCGGTTCGGTTTGGTTCAAATAATAAATCGGTGTACCAATTTATAAAACAGTTCAGTTTGGTTTTTTGAACTGAAAACCAGTTCGGTTCGGTTTTTTCAAACTGAAAATCAATTCGGTTTAATTTTCAAACGGTTCTAGCTCAGAACTGAACTTTGCCCACCCTAATTTAGTTGATGGCAGTTCTGAGTTGGCAGGAGCTTCTAAATGCAAAAGGTCTCCAATACATTTTTGTATTCAAACAATCACCATGAGGGGATTCCACAAAACAAGGATTGACCCTATCATCAGCCTCTTGGATAAGACCCCAGCTAGAATTTGATCGACAGTCAACTAACTGGCTTCCCTTCACCCTCTTTGACTTCAATGAGGATAAAGAGGCTTTCCAGGCCCTCTTCGCAACTTTTGTAGATTGAGAACAATTCGCTACATTAGCATAATTTACATCTTGTGAACAATCTGCACCACTTTCCTGTCTATCATCATTTGCTATGGCCAAAGGAGGAGGGTCGTTGCAACAGTTCTTAGATTTGAGACTGTCAAATCCTGTTCATTGTGCAAGAGATTACAACAACTATACAATAAAACCAAATAGTCCTAATCGAATATTTTATTTACTTTTTTCTAATTCCAGAAAAAAAATTACCACTAAGTTTTCCATATCCACTTGAAGATCCATCTTTTACCAAAGCCTTAGGTTGACTTTGATTTGTGTCTGTTCTATGGGAAGATTTCAAATCAATGAGTAGTTCCCTAGAAAATTCAAGCTGTTCATTTTCAACAATTGCAGGTGTAGAGGAATTCTGATGAGGTAGTGAGGGGAGAAACTTCCCAGAGTTAGCATTGTCATCTAACAATTCATTCCTTAGATGGCAAACCATCAGAGTTGAACCACCGGGAAAGCATAATGCTCTGCGAGTATCAGCTTTTACAGGTAACCTGCGGGCTCTACCTTTGGTATCCACTTGTGCTATTGATGAAAAACCCTACATTTGTGGAGAGAAAATTTTGTAACGCCAGAACTAAAGAAGCATCTTTTAATGATTAAAAACTATGCATCTAAATTTGTAAATTTGGCAAACTGTATTAATATCATTAAATACTTATCATACTATATTATTAAATGGCCTCTTGGTAGAAATGTAAAGTTTTTCTTGCAAGGATATAACAAGAAATCAAACACAGTGAAATTCTTGCAAGGTTGATCACTGTTGATTATTATGACCTCGAAATAATCAGAATATATCAGTCTTTAATCAAATTAAAGCAATATTACACATACAGCGGAATTATAATACGGCATACACGATTAGCAATTAAAAGTAAAAAGATAAAGGATAGAATGCACCAAGATTTATCCTGGTTCAGTTGTCAACGAGACAACCTACATCCAGTCCTGACAATCCAACTGGATTTCAGCTTTTTCTCCAATAGAAAGAATTGTGAATTGTTTACAGATTGTCTAGTTTCCTTGAAACCTATCTATCTCTCACAATCTCTTTCCTATTGCTCACCCTTTGATCCTTGTAGTCAATCAGCAGACTCACACAAAATCAAAGTACGGCTCCTTCTTGATGAGGCCTCTCACCCAAGAAGATCGCCACCAGTTTCTAGCTGGATTTCTATCAGTCGTTTTCTTTACAAAGTAATTATTTCAAACAGAATAAAAGAAGTAATAAAAGAAGTCTTCAATCTTGAACAATGTGTCTTCTCACAAATCTGGTTATTCAAGAATGGATTATGAGAACATTGTCTTTTCTCTCAAGAATACTTTTCCAGCTCTCTCAATGATTATTGATAATCTTTTTGGCTTTGATCTGAAAAAGCAATCTCAGTATGTTAACAATGTGCTGTTGAGAGTTCTTTTGTATATCAAGAATATTCAAAGTGTTTATTAGATTGATATTGAGAGA
>NC_021164.2:41825436-41827094 GCF_000331145.2 Cicer arietinum
GATTTGCCAATCGATTACCCTGGAAATTGGATCCTCACTGTGACTTGATCAATCGATTTGCCAGTCGATTGGTTTCAATCATTTTTTGATTTGTGATATGTACAATCGATTTGCCAATCGATTTGCCTGAAAACAGGTTGCCACTGACTTGTGCAATTTTCATTTCTAATTGTGCCAGTCGATTGCCTAATCGATTATACAATCACAAACAGTTATGTTTCATTACACCATGTTTCCTTACACCCTTGTTATGAAATCGATTGCCCAATCGATTTACTCAGTCAATGATCAACTTTTGTTGATTTCTTGTGTTCCAAGCAATTTGTATCAAGTGTGTAGGATTGAATTGTTGTTCCTGAAATCTTGCTCAATTAAAAAGTTAGATTTATCATATGATGTATGAACATTGTATGTTTGTTAATTATGTCAAAATTAGGATTCAAGGACTAAAGTCCAACAATCTCCCCCTTTTTGCATAAGTGACAATCATACAATTTTAACTTGAGTTGATATTTCAAGACATAATATTAACAACATTTCATAGCAAATATTTACCATTACCATAGAAGCAGAAGTATCAGAGCATCTTAGCATAACAGTACACATGCTATTATATTACAATAATTCATTTAACAGTAGTCATCAGAGCAAAGTAAATGCAACAAAAGTTAGCAAGTTATAATTTTTCTCCCCCTTTGTCAGTTAAGGCAAAAAGACAGAAAAAAAATCCTCCCCCTATGTTAAACAACATAAGCAGTGGGGATTGAAGTCATTACACATTGTATATCAGTGTATAATAGTTCAATGAATATCATAGCAATTAATGAGCATATCAAAGGCTTAAGATAGATGAATTCGGAGAGTAATGAGATAAAAAAATTTTGTTCATTATAGATATAGATCAAATGAGTACAACAAGTCATAGCAAAACAACACAGATCCTAAAACTCCTAATCTCCTAGTCTAGGCTGGTCCTCACTATTATCTACGGGAGAGGCAGAGACCGCTGTATTACCCTCAGCAGGTGTCTCCTCAATGTGAGTCTCAGGGTGATCTAGGGGAGTTGGGTTAGGTTCCTCTGCTGCTTGACGACCGATATCTGCAATGTCTTCAAATGACAGTTTGATACCCAAGTGAGCTTGAATCGCATCCACATCCTGAACAACCGAATTTAAGGATGCCTGGAGAGTCCTTAAGTTAGCTTCCATTCTGGATTGTGATTCTAGCATCTTGGCATTATGTGCCATCTGAGCTTCTATGAATTCCATTATCTTAGCAACAAAATCAAGAGGGGCTGAGGCAGTAGCAGTAGCAGTTTGAGTCTGAGGTTGTGGCTGAGGTTGTGCTGGTTCAACAGTAGCTTGAGGTCTTATCCATACACCATGTAACCTTTTCAATTGCATTTGATTCACAATTGATTCTCCAAATATCAGAGTGGTTTTTGCAGATTCTTCATTGCCAAATGAAACCTTGAAATGTTTAAGAATTTTTGTGATCAGCTGTGGATAAGGCAACATAAGCTTGCTCTGTGAAGCTTCCAGCATGTGCCTTAGCACAATCCAAGTCCAGCTCATCCTGAGCTCCTTTGATAAGCCCCATAACAGTAGTATGTCTAGTTTCTGAACTACTGCATGGTTGCCTGAACGAGGTACAAGCAT
>NC_021164.2:41827363-41848413 GCF_000331145.2 Cicer arietinum
CTGTCGAGTGTAGAAGATAGAAAGTTCTCAAGTCTGTGAAAGCGTAGATGATTCTGAAAAGTAAAGCCGTCAGTATCAAAGTATGCAAAATCCAGAGTTCTACCCTCATGGATTTTTCTCTTCAGAAAATCTGATGGTATTGACGGTTCAACATCTTTGTCTTTGGATGCGGGTACTTTCTTCGTAGGGGGTGAGGAAACAGATTTCTTCTTCCTCTTTTGTGAAATCACTTTCATGGCATCAGCCATGAGTTTTTCCGTTGGGGGTTCTTTTCGCTTTTTAGGCTTTTCTTGGATAGGAGCGGGTGCCTTGCCTTTGTCTTTGGCAAGTATTTTGTGTGTGGGTATGGGTACTCTTTTTGTTAGAGTGGGTGGTGGTGAAGGAGTTTCACTGTTTGAAGATGATGAAGGTGAAGGAGTGCGTGCCTGGGTTTGTTTTACTCTTGCCATACTTGTAGATTGAAGAGATAGTTTGAAGATTGAGTGTAGATAGCAGTAAAATAACCATACTTGTAGATTGAAGTAGATAGATTGTAGATTGAGTGTAGATATCAAAACAATAACAATAACAGAGACAGAAGGATGAAGCAGATTGAGAAAATTTGTGAAAACTGAGGAAATGCATTGCAGAAATCGATTGAGAACTGTTCCTATTTAAACCCTTAATCATGTAAATCGATTCCCAAATCGATTAGGTTACCGTTGCTGGTAATGTCAATCGATTTCGTAATTATTACTCATAACGGCTAGTCACAACGGTTATATTTCAAATCGATTTGCAAATCGAATTCCAGTTTTACTTAATCGATGTCCAAATCGATTGTCTTAACGTTAAAAGACGAACTAATCGATTTCCCAATCGACGCTCGGGCAAGTTAAAAAAAAATTTCTGAACTTTGAATTATGGGGTCAAAGCAATGGATTCCCAAATCGATTTTATAAACCATTTACCATGCAGGTAATCGATTTTCAAATCGATTTAACTGAAGAAACAACTGCAAACACCAGAAATCCTATGATCATACCTCACTAGGATCAATGATCCCTAGTCTCATCCTTATATACAGAAAGATTTCTCTTGGTAAAGCTTTTGTGAAGATGTCCGCTAACTGTTCGGCAGTGTTAACATACTCAAGCTTAATGATTCCATTTTGAAAGTGGTCTCTTATAAAATGATGTCTTACTTCAATGTGTTTGATCCTGGAGTGCCTTACTTCAATGTGTTTGGTCCTGGAGTGCATTACTGGATTCTTGGTTATACTTATTGCACTTGTGTTATCACATATGATAGGTACTGTTCCCAAGTCAACACCAAAGTCCAATAAGTGCTGTTTCATCCAAAGTATCTGAGCACAACAGCTCCCAGCTGCAATATATTCAGCTTCAGCAGTTGATAAAGCGATGCTTGTCTGTTTCTTACTAAACCATGACACAAGAGAGTTTCCAAGTAAATGACAAGTTCCTGAGGTACTTTTCCTGTCAAGTTTACATCCGTTGGATACCACAATCCAAGACTTTTAGTTCCTACCAAGTATCTGAAAATTCTCTTAACTGCACTGAAGTGAGATTCCTTTGGATTTGATTGATACCTTGCACACATACAAACACTGAACATGATGTCTGGTCGGCTTGCTGTAAGGTAGAGCAGAGAACCTATCATACCACGAAATCTAGTAACATCTACAGGTTTACCTTTCTCATCTCGGTCTAAGAAATTTCCTTGACTCATGGGTGTATCAATGGACTTAAGTTTATCAAAGTTAAATTTCTTTATCAAATCAGAACAATATTTGGATTGACTAATGAAAATGCCTTGCTTGGTTTGGTTAATTTGAAATCCCAAGAAATATGATAGTTCACCCATCATTGACATTTCAAATTTACCTTTCATTAAGTTTTCAAATTCTTTGCAAAGCTTGTCATTTGTTGATCCAAATATAATGTCATCAACATAAATTTGGACCAGCAAGATGTCATTTTCAATAGTTTTTGTAAAGAGTGTCTTATCAACATTTCCTCTAGAAAAATTTTGTTGAATGAGGAAAGTGCTGAGTTTCTCATACCAAGCTCTTGGAGCTTGTTTCAACCCATAGAGGGCCTTTGAGAGTTTATACACATGGTTAGGAAAATCTGGATTTTCAAAACCTGGTGTTTGGCTCACAAAAACTTCCTCTTGTAGGTCTCCATTAAGAAATGCACTCTTCACATCCATTTGATATAGATTGAAGTCCATGATACATGCATAGGCCAACAAAATCCTTATGGCTTCTAGTCTAGCTACAGGGGCATAGGTCTCATCAAAGTCTATTCCCTCCTCTTGACTATAACCCTTTGCAACTAATCTGGCTTTATTCCTAGTTATCACACCATTCTCATCTAACTTATTTCTGAACACCCACCTAGTTCCTATAACATGCTTACCCTCTGGCCTAGGTACCAAGTTCCACACCTTGTTTCTCTCAAACTGGTTTAACTCCTCTTGCATAGCAAGTATCCACTCACTATCTAAAAGGGCTTCCTTAATGTTCTTAGGTTCAATCTGAGACACAAAGGCTGTGAGGTTACAGAACTCTCTAAGGTTTCCTCTAGTTGACACACCTCTAGAGATGTCACCTATGATGTTGTCTAAGGGGTGGTTTCTATTGAATCTCCATTCCTTAGGTAACTCACTGGTTTCTATAGGTTCTATAGGGTCTGCACTAGTTGGAGGATCAGCTATAGGTTGTTCTAGGGGTTCAGATTCTACAACATCATCCAAAATGTCAATAACCTTAGAAGGAGTTTTGTTCAAGTTTTCTGTAAAAGATTCATCAAACTTTACATGAACTGACTCTTCTATGGTTTTTGTTCTTTTGTTGTAGATTCTATAGGCCTTACTAGTTTGGGAATATCCTAAAAAGATACCTTCATCTGCCTTAGGGTCAAACTTTCCTAGGTGTTCTTTGCCATTGTTCAACACAAAGCACTTACAACCAAAGATTCTAAAGTAGGACAGGTTTGGTTTTCTACCCTTGTAAAGCTCATAGGGTGTTTTCCTAAGCAGGGGCCTAATGAGAACTCTATTCACAACATGGGTGGCTGTACTAATTGCATCTGCCCAAAAGTACTTAGGTAGGTTGGAGTCCTTAAGCATGGTCCTAGCTAACTCTTCTAGGGATCTATTTTTCCTCTCCACTACCCCATTCTGCTGTGGTGTCCTAGGGGCAGAATATATGTGGTTGATTCCATTTGATTCACAATAATTTTGAAAAAGATCATTTTGGAATTCACCTCCATGATCACTTTTTATTGAAACAATTTTCAGATCATTCTCATTTTGTACTAAAGCAGCAAACTTTTTGAAAACAGAGAATGTATCACTTTTATGAGCTAAAAAGTAAGTCCATGTGAATCTAGAATAATCGTCAACCAGCACATATCCATACAGGTTTCCACCTAAACTCTTAACTTGGGCAGGTCCAAAAAGGTCCATGTGAACTAGTTGTAAAACTCTATTTGTTCTAACCAAGTCTATAGAGGGAAATGGAGTCTTAACCAGTTTACTCTTCTCACATGCATCACACAGTCTATCTTTAGAGAACTTCCTATTTGGTAGACCTAAGACTAGCTGTTTGCTGACAAGTTTATTCAAATGATTTATGTGTATGTGAGCAATTCTTTTATGCCAAAGCCATGTTTCATCTGAATTGGATAACAAGCAGCATATAGCACTTGGTACAGAATTGAAATCCAACATGTAAATGTTGTTAATTCTGTCACCAACTAGCTTTATGTGTTTGTCATCTTTATGCTCAATAATGCAAGATTGTGATGAAAAACTTACTTGAAAACCTTTATCACATAGCTGGCTTATACTCAGCAAGTTGTGTTTTAGTCCTTCAACATATAACACATTTTTGATTACTGCAGTTGACTCATTGCCTATGTCACGAATTCCAATAATCTTTCCTCTGTTGTTGTCACCATATTTGACAAAGCCTCCTTCCTTTAATGTCAAGGACAGGAATTTGGATTTGTCACCTGTCATGTGCTTTGAGCATCCGCTATCTAAATACCATGAATGCTTAGTGGATGTCAAGCACACCTGCAACATACAATCAGAATTTTGTTTTAGGTCCCCAATTTAAATTGGGTCCTGGATGGTTAGTGTCAAACACAGATTTCTTTGCTATCCAAACTTGCTTCCATCCTCTATTGGCTAATTTTTTAAATTTGCAATTTGACACAAAATGTCCCTTTCTGCAACAGAAATGACATTTGCCATCAAAGGATGAATGTTTGTTTGGTTTAGTAAAGATGTCATACATACTCTTAGCAATAGCAGATTTTTGACCATGTTTGACATTTCTGGTTTGCATATAACCAATACCATATCTGTTTTTATTTCTTTTAACATGCATATTTGGTGTATATCCTAAACCAGATTTTTCATGAACATGTCTTTGATTGCTAAGTATGACATTCAGTTTATCTTTACTATTAGCAAACTTCAATAAATCAGATTTTAATGATGCAACAGTATTCTCAAGTTCAATGCATCTTGCAGATTTTTCATGTGAATCCTTTTTCAGTTGTTCACATAAATTTTCAATTTCTTTATGTTCATTTTTCATTTGTTCAAGCATTTTCTTTGTGCTTAACAACTGTTTTATGGAATTCACATAATCATCATGCAGTTCATTGAAAGCTTCTTGTAGCTCATCATAGGTTGGATTAGATTGTGAACTAACCTCATTTTCTGATTCTGAGTCGGTATTTGCCATGAGACACAAATTCGTTTCTTCTTCATCCGAAGAGGCAGCTGATTCTTCGTTGTCGTTCCATGCAATATAAGCTTTTCTGGTTTTGGTGACTGGTTCCTTGCCTTTTGGTTTTGTAGCTCTATTTTTGTTCTGCAATTTGTAGCATTCTGACTTTATGTGACCAGTTTTACCACATTCATAGCATGTGATTGTCTTGTTGTCACTAGTCTTAGAGCTTGATGGCTTTCTGAATTTTTTGTCTTTCTTCTTCAGAAATTTCTTAAATTTCTTGACAAGCAACTCGATCTCAGGCTCTTCAGTTTCACTACTTGATTCATCTGAGCAGCTATTTGATTCAGTTTTCGATTGATGGGCTTGGACTTTCAAGGATAATCCTTTCTTTTTCCTGCTTTCCAGTTCTGATTCGTCCAGCCGATGCAGTTCCATTTCATGTTCCCTTAGTTTTCCAAATAGTGTTGTTGTTGTCATCTTTGCTAGATCTTTAGATTCAGCTATAGCAGTTATTTTGGGCTGCCATTCTCTGGTTAGACACCTCATAATTTTTCCGATCTGTTGTTCATTCTCCACCTGTTTTCCGAGTGCATGAAGGTTGTTTATCACGTGTGTAAATCTCGTCTGTAGATCACTTATAGATTCATCTTTCTTCATGCTGAACAATTCGTATTCGTGCATAAGTGTATTTACGCGAGCTCTTTTCACATTTGTGGTTCCTTCATGTGTTTCTTGAAGAATGTCCCACATTTCCTTTGCTGATTTGCAGTTTGATACCCTAAAGAATTCTTCTGCACACAAAGCAGATGTTATAATGTTCTTAGCTTTAGCATTATAACCTACCTTCTTTTTATCGTCCTCAGACCATTCGGCTCTGGGCTTGGGAATCATTTAGTCATTTGTTCCTGCAATCTTGGGAATGTATGGGCCATTTTCAACAGCGTCAAGGATGTTTATGCCACTGGCTTCCAGGAATATCAGTATCCTGTGCTTCCAGTACATATAAGTTGTTCCATTGAATGCTGGAGGTCTTGCTAGTGATGCGCCTTCTCCCAGAAAATCAGTTGAGGCCATATTCCTTTTATGAGTTTTACCTCTCGAAAAGTTAAGCTCTGAGGCCAATTGTTGATTATTATGACCTCGAAATAATCAGAATATATCAGTCTTTAATCAAATTAAAGCAATATTACATACACAGCGGAATTATAATGCGGCATACAAGATTAACAATTAAAAGTAAAATGATAAGGGATAGAATGCACCAAGATTTATCCTGGTTCAGTTGTCAACGAGACAACCTACATCCAGTCCTGACAATCCAACTGGATTTCAGCTTTTGCTCCAATAGAAAGAATTGTGAATTGTTTACAGATTGTCCAGTTTCCTTGAAACCTATCTATCTCTCACAATCTCTTTCCTATTGCTCACCCTGCTCACCCTTTGATCCTTGTAGTCAATCAGCAGACTCACACAAAATCAAAGTACGGCTCCTTCTTGATGAGGCCTCTCACCCAAGAAGATCGCCACCAGTTTCTAGCTGGATTTCTAGCAGTCGTTTTCTTTACAAAGTTTTTATTTCAAACAGAATAAAAGAAGTAGTAACAGAAGTCTTCAATCTTGAACAATGTGTCTTCTCACGAATCTGGTTATTCAATGATGGATTATGAGAACATTGTCTTTTCTCTCAAGAATACTTTTCCAGCTCTCTCAATGATTATTGATAATCTTTTTGGCTTTGATCTGAAAAAGCAATCTCAGTATGTTAACAATGTGTTGTTGAGAGTTCTTCAGTATTATCAAGAATATTCAAAGTGTTTATTAGATTGATATTGAGAGAATGATTGAAAACAGTTTATATAGTTTCTGAAAAACATCTTAATAAATCGATTTGCCAATCGATTCCTTAAAGTTATAAAACATGTCTAATCGATTTGCCAATCGATTATCGCGTGTTTTGTTTTTCTTGAATCTTGAAACTATATAAGCCAATCGATTTATCAATCGATTCTTTAAACAAACTCTTTTCAGTGATTATGTTAAGACTTATATGCATCGATTTCATAATTGATTGCAGGTGTTTTGTTCAAAGTAAAAATCACACCAATCGATTTCTTAATCGATTTATTAAGTCTCATAATCGATTTACAAATACTCAGAATCGATTTGGCCACAAGCTCAAAGTTCACTGTGATTTCAAAAAGGTTCTTTCAATCGATTTGCCAATCGATTGTGTTTAAGACAGTGACTTAGCTATTTTGATGTTAATCGAAGTGCCAATCGATTTGTTTGTATTTGCCTGAAAAAGTTCTTACCTGATGTTTAGTTCAATCGATTTCCCAATCGATTGCAACCAAACTTAACATGATTGAAATACACACAATAGATTGTCCAATCGATTGTGTTTGTCACAGGGTAAGTTATTTTTCAAATATTATCTAAGCAATCGATTTGCCAATCGATTACCCTGGAAATTGGATCCTCACTGTGACTTGATCAATCGATTTGCCAGTCAATTGGTTTCAATCAGTTTTTGATTTGTGATATGTACAATCAATTTGCCAATCGATTTGCCTGAAAACAGGTTGCCACTGACTTGTGCAATTTTCATTTCTAATTGTGCCAGTCGATTTCCTAATCGATTATACAATCACAAACAATTATGTTTCCTTACACCCTTGTTATGAAATCGATTGCCCAATCGATTTACTCAGTCAATGATCAACTTTTGTTGATTTCTTGTGTTCCAAGCAATTTGTATCAAGTGTGTAGGATTGAATTGTTGTTCCTGAAATCTTGCTCAATTAAAAAGTTAGATTTATCATATGATGTATGAACATTGTATGTTTGTTAATTATGTCAAAATTAGGATTCAAGGACTAAAGTCCAACAATCACGAATTTCCAGTATAATCTTAGACTAAAAAATGAATGACAATCAGTCATATATAACAAACAACAAAAATCAACTCTATGTATTAGGAATAAATTGTATTGTCTTTAGTATTGCTTCGATAGTGTCTTAGCCCAATCCACAGTATCTTACAAAGACTTTGTGTTAGAGTCAATTGCAGTTTGTTAAAAACTATATACTATGCTCTGACTCTAACTAACACTATCATGAATGCTCTCTCAGTTTCTATACTTGTAATACTAAGATCTTCTCAAAACTCCAGAGAATTTTTGTTTAAAACTTACCTGTTTAAGCAAAAATCCTTCAGATTTTGTCTCCCCAACATAAAATAGAGCGAATGCCAACATTTTGAAGTCTCTTTCGTAGCTCTAGAAACAATACATGACCAAAGCCCTGCAGCATATTAATTAACAATTAATTAAGAAACCTTATTTGAAGGAGTAAATTACAGTTATTTATTGTGAGCACCTAAAGATATATGCAAAAAGACAACATATGACATGAGTAGGAACATTTTGAAAAGACTTAAAATTTCATATACATAGCTGCAGCTTAAAGTAATTGAAATGCACATAAGACTTCTTTAAGAAACATAATCTTGGAGTTGATGCGAAAAATTCAAATAACTCTGAAAACATTGGAGCACTTGGAAACAAGGCAACCAAGTAAGTTTTCACTATACTCTTTCCACTAACACTGTTTACTGAGAATTCTTATCATGAAGGTATCTAATTAACTTCATTATAAGCTAGAAAAACAAATAAATTACAATTAGAACTAAACAATTTTGTTGAATACCAGCACTATAGTGTAGCGGAATTTGAACAAAATGCTATTGTTCTGCGATATGCTGTTTAGTACAAGATATTGTCAAATAGCGGCTATAGCACTGTTATAATGGAATTTGAACAAATCGTTATTCTCTGCGATCAGCAATTGATAACACCGGAACTAAAGCATAAGCTTTATATAAAATCTTGTAAACAAAATCAAAAGAAGGTTACATTGACTAACCATTGCAAGTTAATTTCTTGAAACTAACTCCAGGTATGACATTTTCAACTAAACTCATCAAAAGGAATACCATTTGCAAATTCTTCAATTGGAGGAAGTTTACCAACTTAGAAAATCTCCACTATTCTCTAACACTTCATGCTCATTAAAATATAAACTTCCACATACACATAAAATGATACTTATAATAAAGACATTTTATATAAACAAGAGCTACATGAATGACAACAGTGTTGAACTTCAATAATCACTATACAGACATATAAAAAAATAAAGCATCAAAAAGAGAGAAAAATATTGATAGTTCCATGCTACCAATTATAGAATAATCAAATGCATCAGAAATATATCAAGTCATTCAATACTCAACTTTAAGATCAACACAAGTCATTCAATTATCAACTTTACCCCTTACATAAATCATAGATGCAATAAAGCCAAGGTTTGTGTTGATGAAAAACTACAAACAAACAAACAAACTATGGGAACAAAAATAGTTCCTTCTTTTATTGTTTGACTGGTTACATTTTTTTAAAGAAATGGACCAAATAAGTAACAGTTACAGTAGTGAAACCAGACCGACTTCGAAAGTTTTGACCTCATCAGGGTAATTCTGATCCTACTCCTCCCAAAATGCTCACGCAAATTCTTCCCCAAACAGAAAATGCTAAGTTGGACTAAAAGCAAATTCTTAAAATTACAGTTGTTCAAAATATCTCCATAAACTCATCTAGATTCTTATTAACATCAATTAAACTAAACCCTCTTAGGGTTTTACAAAACCAAATGCATAACAGAATCCAAAACACTTTAATGACAACCAACAACCAAATGTGAAAATACCCATACCAACATATATGATGGTCCTGCCTCCTTAGAATAGATGGACAGAGTAGTACGATCCTATAGAACAAATCATGTTCAAGTAAGGTCGTGACTCTTGCTCCTTGCGATGGTTATATCAATACTTGAGTTTTGTTATGTGTTAACAATGTGGGACTAGCACTCTGATGTGGATTGGGCCTAACATTGATTTTCTTCGTAAGTGTTGATATTTTCAACTATTTCCATAATTGTCATGTAACATATATAGCAGATAATATTTGGAAAGAAAACGAGAGAGATATCATAGCAAATGAGAAAATAACATAGAATAATAGTTTATTTGATTGTATTTTATTTTTTAATTTTTGAAAACTATTTTATAAATAAATTTTCAAAAACTATTTTTTTTAAAAAAAATTAAAAAAAAAATATTTGTTTGGCAACTCTAATTTTTTTAAATAATTTTTTACGAAAGAATTAAAAAAACTGAAAAGTGAAAAGTAAAACACCTTTTATCTATTTTGCTTTTTTAGTTTTAAAAAGTATAATATTAAAAATAGTTTTACAAGATATTTTTTTAAAATAAGTAACCCAAACAAGTTTTTTTGTTTTTAAATTTTAAAATACTAAAATAGAGTTTTTTGGATGTGAATCAAACAAGACCTAAAGTGTTATGAATTTTGATTCTTCCTATCTAAATGGCAGTGTCTTATGATCCTCCATCGTGGAAAATTTCATCTGTTCTTGAGTTTCAGAGGAGAAAAAACGGTTTAACAGTTTTCAAGGACGACACAGAACTTCAAAAAGAACTTATTGCGCCAGAGCACCTCAATGCAATCGAGCGATCTGGATAAAGATGAACAATTTGTAAAAGCCCTTGTATTATTATACTTTAGTTCATCAACACAAGAACATAAAATACACGTCACAATTGGCTTCCAAGCAAGCAAAGAGCACATGAATTCGTGGAGAGTCAATTTATTACCCCTTATAAATTTTTTACGAATAAACAAATGTGAGTAGCTAGCAAATTAAGAAAGAAGAGATATTGACTCATATAAATGTTACATTATTATGAACTTATTTGATACGTTAAACTCATACCTATTTTTTAGAGATTTGACTTCAACTTTAAAACATGTTAAATAAATTTGTTAACAATGAAAAGAGAAAGAAGAGAAACAACTACTCTAGGGTTTCATAACATAGAATGAACCAAACTGAAGTTAATAGGGTTACAATGAGTATATATATAAAAGAATAGAATTGTCTAAAATACCCTTACTACTAATATATAATAATATTATCTAACATCTCCCCTCAAACTCACGATGCATTAACATAGAGCATCGAGAGTTTGTCAACTAAAAAACGGAAACGTTTAATGGAATGCATCTTTGTAAACAAATCAGCAATTTGTAAAGAAGAAGAAACAAACAGTAGAGTAATAGTTCCATGCTAAAGATGATGACGAGTAAAATGACAATCAATCTCAATGTGTTTGGTGCGTTCGTGAAAGACCGAGTTGTGAGCAATTTGAATAGCACTCTTGTTATCGCAGTGCATCGGAGTTGGCTCAGAAAGAGAGATACCCACATCAGACAAAAGCCAACGCAACCAAATTATTTTAGCGGTAGTGGATGCCATAACATGATACTCAGCTTCTGTAGAGAAGCGAGAGACAATGTCTTGTTTCTTACTCTTCCAAGAAATAAGAGAGTCTCCAAGAAATATACAGAACCCTGTGGTGGATTTACGATATGTGGTGTCACCAGCCCAATCAGCATCAGAATAAGCTCGTAACTCTAATGAGGATGACGATGGAAAGAGAAGACTTTGAAATTGAGTTCCTCGAAGATAACGAAGAATCCAAATAACTGTTGCCCAATGTACTGTAGTAGGAGAGACAACAAACTGACTAACAACATGAACAACATAAGCAATGTCAGGTCTGGTAATCGTAAGATACACTAAAATGCCAACCAAAGTACGATACAAAGTGGAATCTAGTAAAGGAACACCATCCGAGAGAGCATATTTCACATTCAACTCAAGAGGAGTATCTGCTGCTCTAGTATTAGAAAGACGAGGCTGATCAAGAATGTTGGTAATGTACTTGGATTGAGAAAGAAGGTAGCCTCTAGTAGAGTAGGCAACTTCAATCCCCAAGAAATAACAAAGAGTTCCCAAGTCCTTCATCTCAAACTGTTTGGCTAACTGCAATTTTAACTCATTGATTCCACTAACATCATCACCTGTAATAATCATATCATCAACATATAGAGAAAGTATAATGCGACCATAAGTGGTGGACCTTATAAACAATGCAGAATCATGTTCACTAGAGCGAAAACCAAGAGAAGTGATCACAGTAGAGAATTTCTCAAACCAAGCTCGAGGAGCCTGTTTAAGACCATATAGAGCCTTTTTTAACTTACATACCCCCCCTTGATTATGAGAAACTCCTTGCGGAGGGACCATATAGACTTCTTCATGAAGCTCACCATTTAAAAAAGCATTTTTGACATCTATTTGAGAAATATGCCATTGACGAATAGATGCAACTGCAATAAGAGTACGAATAGTGGTCATCTTGGCTACATGAGCAAAAGTTTCTTCATAATCCATACCATATTGTTGAGAGAAACCCTTAGCAACAAGACGTGCTTTGTAGCGCTCAACTGGCCCATCAGACTTAGTTTTGATCTTGTATACTCAACGAGATCCAATAGCATGTTTTCTAGGAGGAAGAGGTACTAATTCCCAAGTATTGGTTTTGTGCAATGTAAAAAGTTCTTCTGTCATTGCCTGCTGCCAAAGAGGATCAAGAACAGCCTCTTTATAGGAAGAGGGCTCAGAAAAATTGTGAATAGAGGTTAAAAAAGAAACAAACGAAGTTGAGTAAGTGGAATAGACAAAATCAGGTAACTGAGTAGACTTACGTTGACGAGAGGGGTAACGAGGAGGATCAACAATCGCAGGAGGTGGTTGTGTCATCATGTGGAGTATTAGTATTTGTCCCGCAATTCTCAACATTACAATCACCAGAAACATAATCACTAAGACCAAACGGATCAATATCGGTTAGTTCAGAACTCTTAGTAATCTGAGAATCAGAGGAAATAGAGTAAAAAGGGATGTTCTTAAGAAAAACAACATTACGAGATATATAAAGTTTTCCTACATGAGGATCATAACAACGATAACCTTTTTGACCATCTCCATAACCAAGAAAAACACACAACGCTGAACGAGAAGACAACTTACTGCGCTCTACTTGAGGGCGAAGAACAAAACAAGTAGAACCAAAAACTTTCAAAGAATAGTAATCAGGGGTAGAAGCATACAATTTTTCAAAGGGAGACAAACCTGATATGATAGAGGATGGAATTCTATTAATAGCATGAACAGCAGTAAGAACTGCTTCTCCCCAAAACTCACTAGGAACTGAAGCGGACAACAAAAGGGAACGAGCAGTCTCTATAATGTGACGATGTTTCCTTTCAGCAACTCCATTTTGTTGAGGAGTATCAGTACAAGATGTTTGGTGGCGAGTGCCATCATAAGCAAGTAATTCAGAAAATTTATTAGAGGTATATTCACCACCTAAATCACAACGAAAACACTTTATAACAGAATTATGTTGAGTTTTGACCATTGCACGAAATATATGATAAATGTCAAAAAATTCAGACCGATTTTTCATAAGATAAACCCAACAATAACGAGTGTAATCATCAATAAACGAAACATAATATCTAGATCCACCTTTGGTGAGCACCGGTGATGGACCCCAAACATCAGAGTGAACTAAATCAAAAGGCGCATATGAAACGGAAACACTTTTACTAAACGGTAAAGCTGGAAATTTAGCAAGTTTACAACCACAACAATCTGAGATATCACAGGGTTTTAACTTTCCTAAGGCTCCAGTAGAAGCCAAATATTTTAATCTAGAAGCAGAAACATGTCCAAGGCGAGAATGCCATAGATAAAAACTAGAAGATAAGGAATTCAAGCGAAAACTAGATAATAAGTCAGCAGTAGTTGTGGAGGCTGCAGTATCTGGGAGTCGCAGGTCATCCAAAACATAAAGTCCCCCTTGTCTATGACCTGTCCCAATCAGCCTCCCGAAATGTGGATCCTGCACACAACAAGAAGTGGAAGAAAACATAACCGAATAACCGAGATCACATATTTGACTAACAGAACCAACGCCTGCTAGTGGCATAAGAGTGCCATCAGCAGTCATAACCGACACAGACGAGACAGGTTTCACATACACAAAAGATTTATCATCGTATGTCATATGATGAGATGCTCTCGAATCAAGAATCCATATGGAAGGAGATATATCTAACATACTAGAGGAGTTCAAACCTTTAGAAGAGGTGGCAGACATGGCATGTGATTGTAACTCTCTCTTCTTTATAGTAGATCACAAAATCAACCAAAACTCTTTGATACCATGTTAACAATGAAAAGAGGAAGAAGAGAAACAACCACTCTAGGGTTTCATAACATAGAATATAGAATGAACCAAACTGAAGTTAATAGGGTTACAATTAGTATATATATATATAAAAGAATAGAATTGTCTAAAATACCCTTACTACTAATATATAATAATATTATCTAACAAAATTTACTATATAAATTTTATATGTAATTTAGTGTGATGTGAGATTCTTGTGAACATAAAGAATTTTTATTTTTTGTGGAACAGTAAAAAAAGTAAGGAAAAGAAAGAACTAGAATCGATTAAAAAATCAAGGTTCGTTTATTTTGTAAAAACATTTTCTATTTTTATTTTTATTTTTTTAATTTATGTTACTTTTTCTTTTCTTAATAAAAATTTAAGATATATTTGAAGTGAACAATTATCTAAATTTTAAAAATAATAAAAATATAAAAAAATCTTTATTTTTGAAATACATATTTGTTAACTACATTTTATTTTCCTTGCATGACAATAATTATATTCAAGAGTCTTTCATTAAAAAAAAAATGAAAAACATAAAATATTATTACAAACTAAATGAAATTTCCGTGTTATGAATTATGACAATTGATCTATGATTAGATGAAATGGAGGAATGAGTTTAAATATAATATTTCCTAATATTTTTCTTCCAATGAAGAGAATCCTCCCCAAACTAAATTAGATTATCTTAGAGACAAAAAAAAAATGTTAGTTTAAAAATGGCACAAATTTAGAAACTAAAAAAAAAAAATTGAGGGATTGAGACTCTATTTGGCAACCCAACTTATAATATATAAGTTCATATGATCATCTATAATAAATTAATATGCATGATTATAACTTATTATACAAACTAATATAGTAAAATATTTTGGTATTAGGGTGTTCTTAACTTTCATTTAGCCATGAGTCCAAAATTCTAGATAAAATTACAAATATAGTCTTCAGATACAAACACTTTTGATCTAAAAGATGCAAATCTGATAACCATGAAAAATACAATACAATGAGAACAGCTAAAATGTTTATCTACAACAGGCTAACTGAATTTCCCAATCCTAGAGATGTGATTATGAGCTAAAATTGCATTAATTACTTGTAATTATTCCCTAAGCTCAATCAGAATGGGTCAATGAAAATCAACAGAATCACAAATAAAAGTATATTGGTATATAAAATTCGAATAACCGAAAATATAAAAAAAAAAAAAAAAGATAATAAAACAAGAAATTGAAGCTTGCCTGGGCGGTGGTAGCGTAGTTGGAATGTTCGAGATAATAGAACAAACACAAAAGAAAACGTTTTCGCCAAAGATTTGAAAGAGGAACAAACAACAAAAACGCTAGGTTTCAACTTTTAGTGGGATTTATTAGCTGATAAGCAAAAATCTTTATAGTACTAATTGTAACGGTTAAAACTTAAATCCAATTTTAGTTGCTTTATATTGTCTTATTTACCGTTTTAGCCCTCTATTTTTTAAATCTGCAATTCTAGTTATTGTTACATCTTCTTGACAATGTCTATTTTATCATTTCTGAGGGATATATTGGTTAGATATTCAAATCACATTCTATTTTAAGATCGAGCAATATATCTCATATATAATTGATTACCATTAAATTTATTTTCTTCAGCATTGATCAGTTCATCAATTATGCTCACAAGATCACATATCTACATATGCCAAAGTTATATGTTCATACTTCATATATATGCTACAACATTATAGGAAAGTTAAATGATTTTATCAAAAATAAAAGAAATTATTGATTTTATCAAATAATCAACAACATTATATAAACTGCATGAAAGGTAGGTGACTCCATCCGGGGATAGGGATGTTTGCGGGAATCAGTTTTGAGGAAAAAAACATTCGATCTAAGGATTAAAATAATTGCAGGTTAATTCGATTTGGATGAAGGTTTCAAAAAATCAAATTCAATCCAATCTCTTTTGATCAAATTACATGCCTTTATATTTGATCAATTTACGGTTGGTTCAAATTACAATTATAAAAATGATATCTATACTATATTAAAAAAAACTACCCTAGATTAATAGAGAATAAGCCAAATAGACCAACATGGCTCTTCGTCAAATTAAAGCTAGACCAAATTTTTTTTAAATAAATAAAGACAAAATTTTGAAAAAAAGTTAATTTAATTAAAAAAAATTAGACTACGAATCACATAAAAAAGTCTTTAAATTTTATCAGACCGACTTATTTAAATAAATCTGAATTATATTTATTATTATTATTATTATATTAGATTTTAAACTTTTTATTAGATATTAAACTTTTTAATAATATAAGTATATTAGTCTTATTTAATTTTGATACATTTAAATGGCTCATAGCCATGGATTAGTTATTTTAAGATCCTACGTTTTTTAATATGGATGATTATAACTTATCCAAAAAGTTAC
The DNA here is from genome assembly GCF_000331145.2 of Cicer arietinum. Classification (NCBI taxonomy): domain Eukaryota; kingdom Viridiplantae; phylum Streptophyta; class Magnoliopsida; order Fabales; family Fabaceae; genus Cicer; species Cicer arietinum. Next base: position 41,843,776 of record NC_021164.2, read on the forward strand.
CTTTTTGGACTCATGGCTAAATGAAAGCTATAAAATTTTATCTTTCTCATTCATCATTTCAATCCTCAAAAGTTTATCTTTCTCATTTATTTTCTTATTTTTATTCATCTTTTCTACTTGACCATATTTTAAATAATTAATGCATTAAAAGATCTAGAAGGAGTCTCAAAACTTGTTACAATTTATGCTTAAGAAATTCTAATATATAAAGATAGATGTAGTATTATTTATAATAATATATACACTACAAAAAAATCAAATTTTCGAGTATAATTTATTTTAAATTTTTTTGTATTTCATAATTTGTCATCTCTCTCTCTTTGTATATGTATTTTATATATTTTAAATCAATTTAATTAACTATATGAAATCAATATAGTTAATGATATAAAAATTTATATTAATTTAAAATATTCTTTCCAAGAATAGATAAATATATATTTGTTTGAAAGGTATGTTAAAAAAGAAAAATGGATGGAATTGTAGAAACTCTACACTTCTAAAAATACTTAAAAATAAAATCATTATTGAATCTTAAGAAAACCTTTATCTATTGTTTTTTTCTCAAAAGAAAAAAAAATGTATCTTTCTCGAATTTGACGTGCTGACGTGGCCACTTGTTGGTGGTAATCCACATAACAGCTGGGAAGACAACTATGTGTTGCCCATTAACAATTCTTAATCTTGATTTTATATCATTGGATGGACCCATGCTAACATTTGCTTTTAAGTAACTCATGCTGACTTTCAATTCAATAAACCTACATTTTGGAATTTTAACAATTAAGAAGAAAAGAGAATGCTGAGTTTTAATATATAAATTTATAATCTATCTGTCCAAGCTTGATAAATCGACTTGCTTGAGTTTTGCTGTTACATTGTTTAGAAACAAAAATAATAATTAGATAATATGAAGTTTTATAGATTAACTTGAAAATATAAATGTGCTATGACATTCAATATGCTTGGAATAAATTTTGTTTTGAAGGAATTGAAAAATCAAAGATACTTCATAAAGTTTGAAAAGTCATAATGATTACAAATTAATGCTGAATATTTAAGTGGTGACGAATACTAATCAGACTTCTATTTATTTGTCTAATTGATTTCTTCTTCTTCTTCATAATAGGTACAAAATTAAAGTTCGTGTAGTTGGTCCGAATCCTTCAATGTATTTGCATTGTCTCTTCTCATGTTCAGGTTTAAGCTTAGGCATGAACGCAGAAGAAAATCATACTCTATTAGGCACACTTTTTATGTCACAATTGACTCTCAATTAAAACTGATAGAATGGGAAAATAAAATGATTAAAATGAAAATCAGGCTTATTTCAACACGTCGATATGTCCGAGTGGTTAAGGAGACAGACTTGAAATCTGTTGGGCTACGCCCGCGCAGGTTCGAACCCTGCTGTCGACGTTTTTTTTGTTCAGATTCCCATCCACTTAATTAAATCAAATATAATGAATGTTTTTTGCTAATAATAAGCAACATAGAGTAGATTGCATAACGAGCTTACTTTTTATTTCAAGGTTAAATTTAATCATAAACGAAAGCATTTTCTAAAACTATAGATCCACATACTTACACGATAACTTTTTTTTCTTTTCTTTCTTTCTATTCTCACTTTTTCCATATAACTCCTTACAAATTGAAGGTAATGCTGCAGAGAACAACCCTTTTGTTAATAAACACACGCGAAACACAAAAACATCATTATCAAACCCTTTGTGTAACAAAAAAAACCCTTTTGTCTTTTTCTTTTCTTGTGTCCTCTAATTTGGATCTTCTACATACTACTGTTGCATGGTGCAGCGAGATATAAAGCCATTTCATTTAGAGAGAATTATAGGTGAATTGTTTCCTTTTTCTTTTTCTTTTTTGTACAGCAATCAAATCCCTATAAACAGATTGATTTGGGATGGCATCTCATGATCACACCAGAAAACACATGCAACTATTTTACAACCCTTCTAATGTTGAAAAAAAAAAATTTAAAACCTCACTCATTTCTCTTTACAGCTAAATTATATATACACAAAAATTGTTAAGGCAGTGGGGCAATAAAATAGGATCTTTGTCCCTTGGAGCAGCTTTTTCACTTGGCATTTCCACTTCTTCTTTTAGCATCAATTGATCCTGAATGCTTTCTTGATTGACTAACTAAGTTAGGTTGTTTCCTTGTTGACGATGAGATCATACTCCTAATTCACATTCAAAAAGTTATAGGAAATGATATAAAGTAAGTTAGTAGTTGATAATAATATGATCCTTGAAAAGAACTTAAGCAACATGAAATGCAGCAATACCTGGTTTCTAAGTTCTTTGCTTGTTTATGATGAGTTGATTTATTTGGTCTAGACGCTAATGCATTGGAAATGGCGGTTGTTTTCGGTAAATGGGATTGCCAATTCATGTCTGGTTCTGAACATTCACTAGTTGTTAACTCAAGCTCATCAGAGTCATTTGTGAATGTGGTGGCCACCTCCACACTTATTTTTGAAGGGTCTAAAAGATATGTAGGACTTAACAATGGAGAATACGACTGTTTGCTTTCTACTTCTGACTGTCCCGTGACGCTCTCATCAGTTATTAGGTTCTCATCCCTATTCATGCTTCTACTATTCCAATTCCCAGAAACTGATTCTTTATCATCATCGTTTCCTTTTACCCCAGCACGAGGATGTGGCCATGTATGTAAACTTGTATATATCTCTTCGGGATCAAGGCTTCGCCTTTTCAGCTTGGGTGCAGCCTTTTTAGAACCCTACAAAAACCAAATCTGCTTTATGAATATATGTGTTACCATTGACAAATAAGCTGATGGATTTTGAAAACCATTGTTGTTTTTGAAAATCGAAAACCTTTGAAAACAATTTATGCCACCGAAAGTATTACTGGGTTGAGTCGCGGGCTAGGTCGCTCTCTTTAAGACGTTTCGAGGCACTGCCCAAAATTGTGCAAGGCAGACTATCAACCACGAAGTTCCCATGATAAAACAGCCCAGATACTCTGTATCGGAGTTCTACTGCCCTATAGAAAACCGTTCTAGAATTACACCCTCAATATGGCAGTCTTACGACTGACACTCGTAATATGGCATAATGACCACTCGAAAAGGAAGAAAGAGATGAAGCAGTAAGAAGGGGGAGAAGAGAGAAAAGCTTCAGATGCGGAGTGCTTTTTGGTGTGATTTTCCAACTGGGGAGAACCCTCTATTTATAGAGGAAAATCGCAACTGGATCTGAGAGATCCATGGATCACCAGAACGTGCGCTCCAAGTAGTGCTCTCAGAAACGTGCGCTCCAAGACCACGAATCGTGCGCCCCAAACTTAGGAAAATTGACTCTGACTTTTGACCGGACAGCAAGGAAACGTGAGACCAAAATTAGGGTTTTGACCGGGCAAAGCAGACGCACGAATTCAGGGATGATGACTGGATCAGATATGACTAGGTGGAGGGCAGTTACGTAATTAACGTTTCAATTAGAGATGGAACGCAAACAATCAATTAATTAAAAAATGATTAATTAATTTTTCGCCAAAATAATAATACACCACAAAGCCAAAGCCAAAGCCAAAGCCAAAGCCAAAGCCAAGCCGGGCCGGGCCAGGCCGGGCGGCCAGGCGGCGACGGCGTCGCGCGCGCGTGTGGTGGTCAATTTGCTTGCTTTCTCCCTCCTTCACAAAATTGGGGTGCCCCTTGGGGCCCATCCCAAGTTCATTACCTCCACCTTATATACCCTACTAGTGTGTGGTATCTCTCCAATGTGGGACTTCTCAATTTTTTTCAATTCACAACACCACTAGCTCTCATAAATGCCATCATTATTTCCAATGAATTTTTCATTAAAGGCATCATCATTTCCAACAATCCCCCACTTGAATTTAAAAAATATGTTTTTGAATAGCGTTAGACGCTTCTATAAGATTGTGCATAAACAAAGGTGTCTTTCGACTTGAACCTTTGCATAACGAGTAAGATTCAGATTCAACAAGAGTGACTCGTAGTCTTGAACTCTATCTCTGACATCAAACCCACACACAACCTTTTCATTAGGTGTATTCTAAAAAGCCCGTGCATTTAGGGCCATGCATGTGTATCCGAGTCTAGTGAAGGCTCTAGGAATTCTGCCTCGAAATTCCATAGGAAGCGGCCCCCACTTCCACATTCACGTAGGTGAGTCTATCAAGAGTACTCCTGTAGCTAAGTACCCCACTCCACATAGAGTATAGATCTCATTAAGAGTTTCTATTATCTCATCCTTTTATCGCTTCAGGAATCATGCTTCTCATATAAAACATAGCATGTTCATCTCATATCACTATGACTTGTTATTACCCATTGAACCTAATTCTTGGGATCTCCAGTCGTTTAGGTCGGGTTACCATCATAAGTGACTCATTTATCTATAGGCATTAGTCCCATCCTTTTGGATGTATTTTGGACTTTCTCTCTAGCTAATCCTTTCGTCAAAGGATCAGCTAAATTTTCATCAGTGCGTACATGATCCACAATAACAGCTCCTTTAGAAAGTAATTCTCTAACTGTGATGTGCTTACGACGTATTTGCCGTCTCTTACCGTTGTAATAACGATTCTCAACTTTTGCAATAGCCGCGGTACTATCGCAGTGGA
>NC_021164.2:41848450-41859185 GCF_000331145.2 Cicer arietinum
ACATAGCCACTGGTTGCCTTGGAGTCATTTGATAAGGTGTTCCAATCAGCATCACTGTATCCTTTAAGGACGGCAGGAAATCTTTGATAATGTAATCCGAGACTCATGGTCCTTTTAAGGTATCTCATGACTCTTTCGATAGCGTGCCAATGCTCCATACTAGGTCTACTAGTAAACCTGCACAACAATCCCACGACATAGGCAATGTCGGGTCTAGTACAATCAGTGGCATACCTGAGGCTGCCAATGATGCTCGCATATTCAGTTTGTCTAACACCTTCACCAGAGTTCTTGAAAAGTTTTACACTGGGATCATATGGTGTGCAAGCAGGTTTACAGTCAAAGTAATTATATTTCTTTAGGATCTTTTCAATGTAGTGAGATTGATCCAAAGAAATTCCCTTTTCTGACCTAGTAATCTTGATTCCGAGGATTACACTTGCTTCTCCGAGGTCTTTCATATCAAAGTTGTTGCTCAACAAAGATTTCACATTATTTACAGCATGAATGTTTGAACCGAATATGAGTAAGTCGTCTACATAGAGACATAAGATAGTGCAAATGTCATTTTCATATTTGTAGTAAATAAATTTGTCACTTTCATTTACTTTAAACTCATTCGACATAATCAAGTTATCAAATTTTTCATGCCATTTCTTAGGAGCTTGTTTAAGACCATACAGAGACTTATCTAACTTACAGACCTTGTCTTCTTGTCCATGAATTACAAAACCTTCAGGTTGTTCCATGTAGATTTCTTCTTCTAGGTCACCGTTTAAAAAGGCTGTTTTAACATCCATTTGGTGTATCACCAGGTTATGAATAGACGCAAGTGATATAAGCACCCTAATGGATGTTAGTCTAGTGACTGGTGAGAAAGTGTCGAAGAAATCTATATTCTCTCTTTGTCTAAAACCTTTGGCTACAAGGCGAGCCTTGTATTTATCAATAGATCCATCGGGTTTCAGTTTCTTTTTCAAGATCCATTTACAACCAGGAGACAAGTCTACCAAATGCCAGGTCTTGTTAGATTCTAGAAAATCCATTTCATCGTTTATAGCTTCTTGCGATAGATCTGCATCTAAGGATGACAAATCTTCTTTAATGTTCGCAGGATCCTCTTCTATATTGTAGGCCATGTATTCTGGTCCATAATCTTTAGCAACTCTTACTGTCTTACTCCTTCGAGTTTCCGTTTCGTCTTGTTTGTTGCTTTCAGTGCTCGTTGTCACAAGAACTTGACTTGGTCCGCTGCCCCTTACTATTTCTTGATTTGAAAGGGAATTTATCTTCATAGAAGTCAGCATCATTTGATTCTATGATCACTTTTGCGTTTAGGTCATAAAACCTATACGCTTAGCTGTTTACTGCATACCCAATGAATGCACATTCATAGGCTCTACTAGCGAGTTTGATTCGCTTGAGATCGGGGATTCTGACATAAGCCAGACAACCCTATGTTCGAAGATAAGACAAGTTTGGTTGTCTATTCTTCATTATCTCATAAGGAGATGTTTTACTTTTAGAATTAGGAACTCTATTCAAAACATAGCAAACATTCAAAATAATTTCCCCCCACCAATGAGATGCAGCACCAGAATTAAGCATTAAAGCAACAACTAATTCAATAAGAGTTCTATTCTTTCTTTCAGCTTTACCATTCATTTCAGGTGAATATGGTGCAGTTGTTTCATGTACAATTCCTTGGGTTTTATAAAACTCAATAAACAAGTTTGAATCATACTCCGTTCCTCTATCACTACGAAACCACTTAATCTTTTTGTTAAATTGATTTTCTATTTCAGTCACAAATATTTTGAACATGTCAAGTGCTTCACTTTTATTTTTCATGAGATATACATAAGTAAAATCAGAACAATCGTCAATAAAAGTGATGAAATAACGTTTTCCATTTCTGGTTAGCGTTCCATCAAGCTCACATTCAACATCACACTCTCTTCACAACAACGTTTTGTCATAATCAAAAAGGGGGAGAATGTAAACTACATGTTTTTGATGACGACAAGACCACCAACTATGGACAATGCAGCAAGATCAAAAAGAAGATCAAACCATCTTGAATGAGCTTCCAAATCCAAATAATAAATGATTAAATGTAAAGGTATATGATACAAATCAATAGTTCAAATACATGAGAACAATTCATATTTACATATGCATTTAACATGTTTTCGAAAATCAAAAACAACATTAACAAATCATTTAAAATCATATTTTTGACAATTTGCATAAGTGTATTCGAATACACCATGTTGTATTCGAATACAACTTAAGTCAGAGGCAAAACGTTAAATGGTGTATTCGACTACACACATCTGTAGTCGACTACAAGCTAAGTCAGTGGCCAAGTGTATTCGACTACACCCATATGTAGTCGAATACAAGTTAAGTCAGAGGCTAAAATACATTAATTTGTATTCGACTACACTGATGTGTATTCGAATACAAGATGTAAAATTTGAATTTTTTGAACGTTACAAAGACGTGTATTCGAATACACATATACTGTATTCGAATACACCTGGAAACATTACAATTTTTCAGATCTGGAATGCCTCTAGAACATTGTAATTTTTCATCAAACCTCTTGGATCAATGGCCACGAATCTGAAAGGATGTTTTATGGAGTATAAATACCCCATAACTTCAGATCAAAAATTAACCATCCTTGAATTAATTCATAAAACAACTTTGAACAAAATTCTGATTTTTCTAAGTACTTGCATTAGATTTTCATATCATTCTAAAAAGTTCTCAAGTACTTGAATTACTATTGAGTTGTTTATCAATATACCACATCTTAGATTTATTCAAACCTTATTGTATCATTTGTACAAGTAAGATAGTGGTGTGCTATCTTAGAAAGAATTGTTAGAAGTTTTGTAGCAAGAATCCCAGGGTGGGAATTGTACATTTTCTGACAAGTAGTTGATTAATCTCTTGTGGTGTGCAAGAGGACTGGACGTACCCTTGGTTATAAGGGGAACCAGGATAAATCTTATCGTGTTCATTTACTTACTGCACTTGTTATTAAGCCTTGTTCTTAAACTCAGAAAATCTGATTACCATATCACTAAAAACAAGAAAATTTACTAACACCTAATTCACCCCCCCCTCTTAGGCGTACTTCTATACTAACAATTGGCATCAGAGCAGGTTAAGGTAACTTATTCCTCGATCAATTACTCATGGCTTCCGCACAACCTGTCTTTAGAGATGGTGGTAGCAGTACCAAGCCACCATGTTTTGTTGGAGAGCACTACGATTTTTGGAAAATCCGTATGCAAGCATATCTCGAAGCACAAGGAGATGACATATGGGATGCCGTTGAAAATGGTCCTCATATTCCAAAAACTGTCATCAATAACAAAGAAGAAATAAAAATAAAAAATTCTTGGACGGATGAGGATAAGAGAAAAGTGCTTTTCGATAAAAAGGCTAAGAACATATTACAATCTGCACTAGGAATGGATGAGTTTTTCCGCATATCTCACTGTAAAACAGCAAAAGAAATATGGGATACGTTGGAAGTAACTCACGAAGGCACCATTGAAGTAAAAAGATCCAAACTCAACACACTATCACAAGAATATGAGTTATTTCGCATGCAGCCCGGAGAATCTATTTTAGATTTACAGAAAAGGTTCTCCCATTTAACCAATCATTTGACAGCACTTGGAAAAATCTTCACAAATGATGAACTAAATCTAAAAGTACTAAGGTCATTGACAAGGGCATGGCAACCAAAAGTTACAGCAATATCAGAAAAGAAAAGCCTATCCAAGATGTCTCTTTCTGCACTATTTGGAAAACTTCAAGAGCATGAAATCGAACTCGGAAGGCTAGAACAAAATGAAAGTCAAGAAAAGAAGAACAAAAATATTGCGTTAAAGACTGAATCAAGAGAACAAAGCAAAGAGAATGATTCAGATGAAGATGAAAATATTATCCTTCTTGTTAAGAAATTTGGTAAATTTCTTAAAAACGACAGAACATTCAAAAAGAAAAGCTTCAAGAAGAAAGATAATTCTACATCAAATCAAAATTTCACTTGCTTCGAATGTGGAAAACAAGGACATATTAAAGCAGACTGCCCAAATATTGCTAAGAAGAATTTCAACAGAAAGAAAGACTTCAAGAAAGCATACATAGCTTGGGAAGACAATGAAGTAAGTTCATCTTCAGAAACAGAAAGTGAAGAATGCGCCAATGTTGCATTAATGGCCTCGCATCAATCAGATGATGAAGAGGTTAGTAATATAGACTCTCCTCTTTATAATAAGACTAATACTGAATTAATTATAGAATACAATGATGCTCAAAACGCAATAAAAGAATTACTCATTGAATGTAAAAATCTATGTAAACTAGTATCAACACAAAAGAAACAAATCTCAAGTTTACAAGAAAAAGTTGATATTATGGAGAAAAATTCTGAAAAACTAAAACAGAATTCTGCATGCAATAAATGTGAATCCCTCTCTTTCGAAATTGTTCAATTAAATAGAGTAATTGAACGATACGAAAAGGGACAATTAGGATTGGAAAATGTTCTAAACATGCAAAGATACTCAAATGATAAAAGTGGTCTTGGATACTCAAAATTTGATAAACCAAATTTGAACAAAACTATTTTTGTTAAAGCAGGTAGTCAATCTAATCAAGATAAGATTATAGTTATGAAAAAGGATGATCTTTATAATAAGAAAATTATTCAAAATAAATCTCATACATATGTTACTAACAGTAGATTTAATCCTACTTGCTCTTATTGTGGTCTTCATGGTCATACACCTAATACATGTCATATTAGAAATATTAGTGTTCCAAAAGGTCATTTCATATGGGTAAAGAAAGGTACTAACCATCAAGGACCCAAAGCACATTGGGTACCTAATAAAGTTTGATTTCAATTTTGTAGGTAAGCAAACAAAAGACTTCAAACATGTGGTACTTGGATAGTGGCTGCTCTAAACACATGACGGGTGATATAACAAAATTTTCAGCTTTAACACTTGAGTCAAAGGGACATGTAGTATATGGAGACAACAACAAAGGAAAAATTTTAGGCATTGGAAAAGTTGGTACAGCACCATCTCCCTCAATTGAAGATGTCTTATATGTTGAAGGTCTAAAACATAATCTCATAAGCATCAGCCAGCTTTGTGACAAAGGATACAAGATAGTTTTTAATAAAGATGAGTGCGTCATCCAAAATGAAGCTACAAATGAAACTCAGTTTGTTGGTAAGCGTTTCAAAAACATTTTCATACTTAATTTTGAAGATTTATCCTTGAAAATGAAATGTCTTTTGGTAAGCGACAATAATGATGCTTGGCTATGGCATAAGAGATTTGCTCATATTCACATGGATCATTTAAACAAATTGGTCAAGCATGATCTTGTTGTAGGCTTACCAAAAATAAAATTTATAAAGGATAAATTATGTGACGCTTGTCAAAAGGGCAAACAAACAAAAAGTTCTTTCAAACCTAAAAATGTTATTTCAACTTCTAGACCGCTACAATTGATACATATGGATTTGTTTGGTCCATCAAGAACCAAAAGTCTTGGTGGAAACTCATATGGACTAGTTATTGTTGATGATTACTCAAGGTTCACTTGGACCTTATTTTTGGCAAATAAAAATGAAGCTTTTAAGGCATTTAAAAACTATGCCAAGCTAGTCCAAAATGAACAATCTGCCAAAATTGTATCAATTAGAAGTGATCATGGAAGGGAATTTCAAAATACTTCATTTGAAGAATTTTGTGAAGAAAATGGTATTTTTCACAATTTTTCTGCACCAAGAACACCACAACAAAATGGGGTCGTTGAGAGAAAGAATAGATCCTTAATAGAGCTTGCTAGAACTATGCTAAGCGACTCAAATCTACCAAAATACTTTTGGGCAGATGCTGTAAACACAGCATGCTATGTTTCCAACCGGGTAATTATTAGGCCAATTCTTAAGAAAACTCCATATGAACTTTACAAAGGTAGAAAACCCAATATCTCTCACTTTCACATTTTTGGATGTAAATGTTTTGTGTTAAATAATGGTAAAGACAACCTTGGAAAATTTGATGAAAAAGCTGATGAAGGTATATTTCTCGGTTACTCTTTATCTAGTAAAGCATTTAGAGTCTTTAATAAAAGAACCTTATTAGTTGAAGAATCAATGCATGTAACCTTTGATGAAACTAACCCCATAAAAGAAGAAAATATTATTTCTTGTGATGATGATGATGTTTTTGAAAGTAATGATCCAAGCAAAGAACTTCAACAAGAAAGTGGAGTCAATATTGAAAGGCAAAGTGATGATCTTCCTAAAGAATGGAGAACCCATAGATATCACCCTATTGACAACATCATAGGTGATATAAATAAAGGAGTCACAACAAGGTTAAAATTGCAAGATGCTTGCTTAAACATGGCGTTTGTTTCTCAAATCGAACCCTCCAAAATTGGTGAAGCACTTAAAGATGATCAATGGATACTTGCCATGCAAGAAGAACTCAATCAATTCGAAAGAAGCCAAGTTTGGGAACTTGTTCCTAATCCTGGAAATAAACACATCATTGGTACAAAATGGGTGTTCAAAAATAAACTAGATGAGAATGGCATAGTTGTTCGCAACAAAGCTAGATTGGTTGCTCAAGGATACAATCAAGAGGAAGGGATAGACTTTGACGAAACATTTGCTCCGGTAGCAAGACTAGAAGCCATACGTCTACTATTAGCATATGCTTGCTCCATGAATTTTGAGTTATATCAAATGGACGTGAAAAGTGCATTTCTCAATGGGTACATAAATGAAGAAGTTTATGTCAAGCAGCCCCCTGGATTTGAAGATTCCAAAAATCCCTCACACGTTTACAAATTGAAAAAGGCTCTTTATGGTCTAAAACAAGCTCCAAGAGCTTGGTATGACAGATTAAGCACCTTTTTATGTGAACGAGGATTTGACAAAGGAGAAGTTGATAAAACGTTATTTGTCAAAAGAGAAAATGGTCACACATTATTGGTTCAAATTTATGTTGATGATATAATATTTGGATCAACCAACAAGGACATATGTGAAGAATTCTCTTCAATAATGCAAGGAGAATTCGAAATGTCCATGATGGGAAAATTAAACTATTTTCTTGGACTTCATATCAAGCAACTTGAGCACGGCATCTTCATCAATCAAGCCAAATATTGTAAAGAATTACTAAAGAAATTTGAAATGGAGAATTGCAAAGAAAGTACAACTCCAATGGGCTCCGGAACATATGTTGATAAAGATGCATCAGGAATTTCCATCGACATATCCAAATATCGAGGTATGATTGGATCATTATTATATCTAACGGCCAGCCGGCCAGATATCATGTTTAGTGTTTGTTTGTGTGCAAGATTTCAGGCAGATCCGAAAGAATCACATCTAGTAGCTGTTAAAAGAATTATGAAGTATCTGAAAGGAACAACAAATGTAGGCCTATGGTATCCTAAGGGTAGCATATGTAGCCTAGTAGGATACTCTGATTCGGATTATGCGGGATGCAAAACAGACCGTAAAAGCACCAGTGGCACATGTCATGTCTTAGGAAATGCCCTTGTTTCATGGTCTTGTAAAAAGCAAGCTTGTGTTGCACTTAGTACTGCTGAAGCTGAATATATTGCAGCAGGAAGCTGTTGTGCCCAGATTCTCTGGCTCAAACAGCAATTACATGACTATGGAGTTGATCTCGGATGCATTCCCTTAAGATGTGATAACACAAGCGCAATAAACATCTCAAAGAATCCAATCATGCACTCCAGAACTAAACACATCGATATCCGACATCATTTTCTACGGGATCATGTACTTAAAGGTAATGTTGAGGTAACATTTGTTGATACACACAATCAATTGGCCGATATTTTTACAAAACCGTTACCTAAAGACTCATTTTATAAAATCCGAAGAGAACTTGGTATTTTGAGTGAATTTGATCTTTAACCATTGCATGATATACATAGTTTGCCATATCTCTTATGTCTTATTGATTATTTCCTTTTGATATATGAATTTGTGTATTACATGATGCAATTTTCATAAAAAAACTGAGTTTTTAAGCAAAACGGTGCTTATGTAGTCGAATACAAATGTCTGTATTCGAATACAAACTTTCCCAGATTTCCTGTATTCGAATACAAAGGATGTGTAGTCGAATACACGTTCCCAGAAAAATGTGTATTCGAATACAAGAAGGTGTAGTCGAATACACCTTCGCGTTTTTGCCCAGATATAAAAGCTGCTACACATAAGTTAGGGTTATTTCAGTTGGTATTCGAATACAGCCTCAGTTCCTTCTCTCATCTCTCTCAAACTCATCCATCCTCCTTCCACTTACTTACCCATTCACTCAACCTAACAAAATCCATTACTCTTTACTTCCTTCTTGTCATCCCTCTTCAAATCTCTCACAACTCTCACATTTTCTCTAAAACCCACTTTCACCAAAAATACCCTTTCTCACCATGGATGCTCGCAAACGAGGACCACGCACCAAACATGCCGCAGTAGGTCCCTCACGAAAACGAACCAAGACTCCCAACATCACGGATCTATCCCGGCTTCTACACACACCGGAGGAAATTGATCGTTTTCGCACCTTCTACTCGGACAAGCGCCTTATTATCCCCAAATACGGTACTTTGGACTCTTTTTCTGATTTTAAATTTCCTGCGTTGCTTAAAGCACAACATGTTGAAGAGTTTATAGGCTACAATGGTCCAGTTTATCCAGATTTTTTATATGACAGAGTCTAGCATGCCAAATATTAAAATCACACAACATGTAAGCAGAAGGAGACATCTTATTCATTTCAACATTCAATTTAAACATGCCATCAGTGGTGTACCCTTTCCCAACAAAGATACCATTTTTAGAAATGGTGTACAAATCTGCCCCTATAGACTGAGTAAACCCTGCCTTATTGAGAAGAAACCTTGAGACCAGATTCTTCCTTATTTCTGGAGTGTGCATCACATCCTTCAGAATTAAGGTCTTTCTAGAGGTGAATATCAGCTCCAACAGCAGTGTATGTTTTAAACATAACACGATCATAACAGACATGGCGGGAGGCGCCAGCACTTTCTTATCTTCAGCAGCAGTGTATGTTTTAAACATAGCACGATCATAACAGACATGGCGTGAGGCGCCAGTGTCTATCCACCATCCATCTGATCCACCAACGAGGTTGATCTCAGTTATCATTGCAACGAATTGCTCTTCAGTCAAGTTGGCCTGATTTACAGCGCCAAGCTTGTTCCTACACTTGCGTGCCATATGACCCTCTTTCCCACAATAGTAACAAAGAAAGGGGAGAGCCATTTCTAGGAGGTGGTGGTTGCCTAGCAATTGGGACCCTTTGATGGTTCCCATTCTTGTTGCTGTTCTTTGAATTGTGGTTCTGATTCTTCAGTTGTTTGTCGTTTGGCTTCAGAACTGCTCCGATGAACTTCTTTTTCTTGTTATTTGCCACAAGAAGAATTTCATCTTTCTGGTCTTGCTTGCGAGATTCCTCCTCAATTCTAAGGCGGGTTATCAGACTTTCTAGAGAGAATTCTTTAGTTTTATGCCTAAGAGAATTTTTAAATTCTTTCCAAGCAGGGGGCAATTTGTCAATAATAACAACAATCTGAAACTGTTCATCTAGGGACATACCTTCAGTGATGATCTCGTGAGCTATTTTCTGGATTTCATGAGACTGAGCTTTCACTGATCTGTCATCTGTCATCTGATATTTGAGGTAGCGGCTAACAGCATACTTCTTGGCTCCAGCTTCCTCAGTATCATACTTCTTCTTTAAAGCATCCCAAACCTGTTTAGCAGTATTGCCGTCGGAACTATAGTAATCATACAGATCATCAGCAAGTCCATTAAGAATATAATTCTTACATAAGTAATTATTATTTTCCCATTGGGTTAGTTCAGCAGCTATTTTATCCTTTACAGATTGTTCACCTTCTTCTGGTACAATAGGAATGTCATCCTTTAAAACGTTGGCAAGCTTTTTCGTGGTTAGAAAAAACAGCATCTTTTGTTGCCATCGTTTGAAGTGACTTCCCTCAAACCGAAACGGTTTGTTGTAGTCAGGAGCAGATGAACCTGGCCCAATAATTTCGTCGGTAGACATGGCAGTTCGAAAACGTCTTAAAATTGTTGTTTTTGAAATTCGAAAACCTTTGAAAACAATTTTTGCCACCAAAAATATTACTGGGTTGAGTCGCGGACTAGGTCGCTCTCTTTAAGACGTTTCGAGGCACTGCCCAAAATTGTGCAAGGCAGACTATCAACCACGAAGTCCCCAAGATAAAACAGCCCAAATACTCTGTATCGGAGTTCTACTGCACTGTAGAAAACCGTTCTAGAATTACACCCTCAATATGGCAGTCTTACGACTGACACTCGTAGTATGGCAGTCTTACGACTAACACTCGTAATATGACACAATGACCACTCGAAAAGGAAGAAAGAGATGAAGCAGTAAAAAGGGGGAGAAGAGAGAAAAAACCTCAGATGTGGAGTGTTTTTTGGTGTGATTTTCCAACTGGGGAGAACCCTCTATTTATAGAGGAAAATCGCAATTGGATCTGAGAGATCCATGGATCACCAGAACGTGCGCTCCAAGTAGTGCTCTCAGAAACGTGCGCTCCAAGACCACGAATCGTAGGCCCCAAA
>NC_021164.2:41859711-41885223 GCF_000331145.2 Cicer arietinum
AAAATCGCAATTGGATCTGAGAGATCCATGGATCACCAGAACGTGCGCTCCAAGTAGTGCTCTCAGAAACGTGCGCTCCAAGACCACGAATCGTAGGCCCCAAACTTAGGAAAATTGACTCTGACTTTTGACCGGACAGCAAGGAAACGTGAGACCAAAATTAGGGTTTTGATCGGGCAAAACAGACGCACGAATTCAGGGATGATGACTAGATCAGATATGACTAGGTGGAGGGCAGTTACGTAATTAACGTTTCAATTAGAGATGGAACGCAAGCAATCAATTAATTAAAAAATGATTAATTAATTTTTAGCCAAAATAATAATACACCACAAAGCCAAAGCCAAAGCCGAGCCGGACGGCGACGGCGGCGCGCGCGCGTGTGGTGGTCAATTTGCTTGCGTTCTCCCTCCTTCACAAAATTGGGGTGCCCCTTGGGGCCCATCCCAAGTTCATTACCTCCACCTTATATACCCTACTAGTGTGTGGTATCCCTCTAATGTGGCACTTCTCAATTTTTTTCAATTCACAACACCACTAGCTCTCATAAATGCCTTCATTATTTCCAATGAATTATTCATTAAAGGTATCATCATTTCCAACAACCATGTATTATGACTTTGGTGTATGATACTTCTGAGATGTTGTCTAGTATTAGTAGTAGTGAATTTCAAATCCATGTGAACTAAATATTAGGGACAAGGTTTTTGAATAAAAGAAAGGCATATTTGCTCTAAAAAGTAAGCTATATCAAATATTCATTATTCACTAAAACAATTTTTTGGACTCATGGCTAATCATTGTAACAAACTAAGAATCACAATACTTGGGTACGGGTCAATTTATTTTTTTATTAAATTATACTTTTCCGTTTTATTTATAAACATCATCCTAATATAATATGTATATAACTAAAATCTACATTATTATCCAATAAATGGTTATGCATTAAAAAAGTACACGTGACACTTCCCCAGGATCATTATGATTTAATGAGTTCAAATTATACAAAATATAATTGTAGAAGAAAATGTTTATATATTACGCGGTTACAAGTAATGAGCTGCTAAAATTCGAATTATCAGGCAGTTTTTACAATCACATTAATGTTATAATTTATAACTTATTTCCTTATTCAAATTACCTGCGATTATTATAACATCATTATTATTGTATTTCCTCTTATATGAAAAATCGAATGGAACAATGATGTGTATGTCATTAATAATAATCCTGTCTAAATTTATACACCCATAACTCCATTTAGTTTTCGAAAGAAAAAAAAATTCCATTTGGTTGTCAAACAAGAAAATAACGTAAACTCACTCCTCTGAAAATTTGAATTCCTATCAAATTCCAACCCTAAAAAATTTCACAATATATTATGTATAGTTCGTAATATTTTTTATTACACTCAATTTCATCATCATTACCAATCCTGTGAAACATAACCTTGCTCACATATAAATCTGTTTTCTGAAAATATTTAAAAATGTCATCCAAAATAGTCACTACAACATTTTTTACTATAGATCACACTTCACTTAGCCATGAGTATAAAAGTGTGGCTAGAAATAGAAATAGGCAACAATTTTTCAGGTCTTGCCTATAATTTACTTAAAGAATACAATTTCTTGACTTTTATTGAAAAATCGTTGCATATTTTGTTATTGTCACCGATTAAGCCACAATTTTAAAAGTGTTGATGTTTGACTACGGTGAAAAACTGTTGGCTAACAAAATTTAATAACTATACATTTTAAGTGTGATATAAAGTTATAAAAAAATGTGGCCTCAAGTTAACCCAAATAATAATAATAAAAAATGTATAATTAATTAATTATTGTATTTTATTTGTTTTCTTTATTGAAGAAACAAAATCACAAGTACCTTCACTGTTATTCCAATTCCTCCGACACCGTTTTCATATTCCTCCAATACCATAAACCCTAAATTTACCTTCATTCTTTCCTCTTCACTCACGATCATAAATCCATCAATTTCTCGTCTCAATTCAGTTGTCCTCGAGTTGTTGCTCCAGTACCTTCATTATTTCCTCTTCACGTCGTTGCTCCGGTACCATCACTTTTTCCTTTCGCGTTGTGTTGTGTATTCGTCTTCTCCCTCTTTGGTTTCTATTATTGCTTGCTCGTCGCCTCTGACGATTTGATAGATATTTTTGCTTGTTCTTTCATTTTTGACGATTTATGTTATGATTTATGTTTTCCTTAGTTATTGGTGTGATTTTTTTTGTAGTTCTAGTTGCTTGTTCTTGACAATAATGATGATATTAGGCTAATGATATACCCCAACAAGTGTTTTGTTTTTTAAATTCTTTTTTGGTCATAAATTTTTTGGGTCGAAATAAAAGCATTAACAGAGTTACTCCAAAATCTGATTTTTACATATTATTAAAAAAAAATGAAATAAAATTAAATCTGATGTATTGTCAACATAATTCGATTCAATAAAATATATTTTTACCCTAGCTCTTGAGAGTAAGTTAGAGAAATTAAAGGAAAATGTTGCAGATTAGGTGCTAATTTTGTTAATACCAATGATCTAACTGCCATCTAACAAAATTCAAACTAAATGGATAGAAATAAAAGGTTGTCATTTGAGAAAGAGAGGTTTTTTTCACAGAGAGAGATGTAGAGAGGCATATATAAGATTCCTGAGCATCCCAAAAGGATTGATAATTAACTTTTACATTGAAATAATATTTGTATACCAATAATATAAATTGAAGGTTGGTAATTTGTTGCATTTCGTAGATCTTAAATGTTGAGATTCTGAAGAAACAAAATTTGATGGTTGCTTTTACAAAAAATTGAGATAAAAGCATATTGAAATGATTGATAAAAGCATATTAACTTAGGCAGTAATTTACAACAAAAGCATATTGTCAAATTGAGTTAAAAGCTAATAGAACAATGCTTTTACTTGTTAGAGTGTCTTCATATGTGGAGCAATGTATCGTTCAATGCTCTTTTGGAGTTGTTGAAAGAAGTCATGTCTAATATGAACATTCCCAAATTTTTTAACAAAAAAAAATAGCCATAATAAAAGATTAGGCCTTGATTATAAAAAAAAATCATGCATGTCCAAATGATTGTATGTTGTATTGGAAAGAGCACGAAAATGACGATTCTTGCAGCACTTTAAAGCTTCACGATGGAAGGAATTTACTCAAGTAGATTCAGAGTTTGAGGATCCAAAGTATGATCATAAAGTTCCTGCAAAAGTGTTGAGACACTTTCCACTAATTCCAAGACTTCAGAGACTAATTCCAAGACTTCAGAGACTTTCCGTTGATTGATGAGCTAAAGGAATTGTGGGAAAATAGAGTAGAAACATAAGATGCCTCAAAAGATCAAACATGATTGTGGGCATCTCTACTATGGACTATTAGTGATTACCTTGGGCATGCTATGTTCTTAGGTTGGAGCACTAAAGGAAAGTTGACATGTGCGTGTTGCAATTATAACACTAATTCAACCTACTTCAGACACAGTCACAAAATGTGTTATATGGACAATCATGTTTTTTTACCGGCTAGTCATGCTTGGAGGGAAAATAAAATGTCGTTCAATGGAAAGAAAGAACACAGGTCTGCACCACATATGTTAGAAGGTATAGAAATCGTAGAAAACTTAAAAGATTTTGAGAATGAATTTGGAAAGAAGAATAAGAAGAAAAAAAAATGATGGTCCATGGAAGAAGAAGTCAATATTTTTTGAGTTTTCGTACTGGGCTCAAAATACTTTACGTCATAATCTTGATGTAATGCATAGTGAGAAAAACATATGTGATAATGTTATTGGGACTCTTTTGGACATACCGGGAAAGACAAAAGATCATGTTAATGGTCGTTATGATCTGCAAGATATGGAAATTAGAAAGGAACTTCATCCAATAGAGATTGGCGGAGGTTGGACAAAGTTTGCAAAGGCATATTTCTCAATGAATTCCCAAGAAAATTATACTTTTTGCAGTGTTTTGAAGGCTGCCAAGTTATCCGATGGGAGTGCTTCTAACATTTCAAAATGTGTGCATGTTGGCGATAAAAAGATATTTGGTTACAAGAGGCATGATGCACATTTCATGTTACACTACTTATTACAAGTAGCAATAAAGAGCACAATGACAAATCTAGTGGTTGGACCTTTAATTCGTCTTGGGTCATTATTCCGCTCTTTGTGTCAAAAAGTTATCTAAGTGCAAGATTTGGATTATCTAAATGGAGAGATTGCTGAAATACTTTGTCAATTGGAGATGGCTTTTTCTCCAAGTTTTTTTGATGTAATGGTTCATTTGCCTATTCATCTAGTACATGAAGGTAGATTGGGCGATCCCATTTAATTCCGATGGATGTATCCCACATAAAGAAACTTATGTAGACTTAAAAATTATGTTTGGAATAGAACTCATCTAGAAGGTTCTATTGTTGAGGGATATTTGGTTGAAGAAGCTTTGACTCTTTGCTCAAGATATTTGCATAAAAGTGTAGATACAAGATTGAATAGAATGAGTAGATGAAGGTAGATTGAGCGATCCCATTCAATTCCGATGGATGTATCCCATATAAAGAAACTTATGTAGACTTAAAAATTATGTTCGGAATAGAACTCATCCAGAAGGTTCTATTGCTGAGGGATATTTGGCTGAAAAAGCTTTGACTATTTGCTTAAGATATTTGCATAAAAGTATATATACAAGATTGAATAGAACAAGTAGAAACTATGATAACAATGATTCTTGCGAAGTAGATTCAGATCATTACTTTTCAATTATTGGCCAACCTTTAGGAGGGACACAAAATGGTAAATAATTTTCAATAGACTCAACATTAAAAGCTCAAGCCCATCGATACATATTGTTCAAATGGGATGATATTCAAACATACATGAGGTACCATAATAGTTTATTTTTTATTCCCTACTTATAAACAAAACATATCTTGGAGTTATTTTTAACAACTAATAGTGTTACCTCTGTAGAGAGTACAATGAATGTGTTAGTGGTCACACTAATGGAGGAAAGTGGATCAAGGCCAAAAGACAAGGTCAAGATTTTAGTGAATGGTTTAAAATTCGAGCCTTGGAAAATGATGTGTCAGTTCACCTCAAAGCCTTATCTAGAGGTCCAAATGCTGTTGCAAAGAGATTTTCAGGTTACCTCATCAATGGTTATAGATTTCACACAATGAAACGTGATGCAAGACACAAAACTCAAAATTCTAGTGTAACTTTGGCTTCTTTGACTGAAAGTTTTGCAAGTTCTAAGGATGAAAATCCTAAAACAGATTTTGTCACTTACTATGAAGCAATTAATGACATAATTGAGTTAGACTATTATAGCCAACTCAAATTTGTGTTGTTTAAGTGTGATTGGTTTGAGTCTAAAAAAGACAAAAAATGTTACCAAAATAATCCATTTGTCCTGGTATCTCAAGTCCACCAATATTTTTATGTGCAAGATCTATTCGATGAGAATAAACATTATGTTATGAAAACTGTTCCTACAGATCTGTTTAATATGGGTGATCAATCAAATGCTGCAACTCAAGAAGAATATTTGGATGATCCCTTTTATGATATTGGAAATCTAATTGCATCAAATAATAAACACGATCTCAATTGGGTTAGGGAATATATTCCAACAACAATAGGTGAGAAGCCTGCACATGTTATGAAGGAATTTGAAGACAAAGATGATTATGATTTGGACGATGAAGAGCTATTAATCTGTATATTTAATTTGTCATTTTCAAAAAAAAATAAATTATTGGCTTATTTTTATATTCCTCTTACTGTTTTGTTTATACTTTAAGTCTCAGGACATTACATTGGTATTAATATATTAACTAAAAATGTTTCTTTATTTGTTCTCTTACTGATATTTCAATTTTTTTTTACAGACAATGAGAAGGAAGCTAGGTTAAAACAAAAGATGAAAGCTCAAGACCAAGGTGAAAGAAATACTTCCAAGTTTGAGCTACTTGAAGAAAAATCAAGCAATGAATTACTAAGGAGATTCAAAATCAAGTGTGAAAAGATAATGTGAAGCATTGGAGTAACTAATGAAGATATGGTTGGAACCAAAGAATACATTAGAAAGCAAAACAATCCATCAACTAATAAAATAGTTAGTTCCAAGACTACAAAGTTAGACAAGCAAATTCAAGGAGTCAAGCATCCTTCAATTAAGATTGCACATCAAGCACAATTCAAGTTATCAAATTTTGCAGCAATTGGTCAAACAAATATATCTTCAAATAAGGATCTCTGTTCAACAAAAAAAAAAGTTTGACAATGTCAAGAAAGTTTCAAATGAAGCATCAATGACTAACAATCAAGGATCAAGACAAAACCAAGATCCAAGTCCCATTATGAATCAAAGAAAATCACGTATGTAGAATAAAAAAGCCAAAAAAATGCGGAGAAGGAAGACGTTCAGTCATCAATGAGAAAGACATCGGGAGAAAATGACATTTCAAGAACAAAACAACAGACCCAAAAAAAGGTGGAGAATCAAGATGACGAGGTAATGACAAATCAACAAAGTGCAACAAAGAAAACCAAAAGGATGCTCTTGTGCAAATCAATGTTAATTGATGATTTTCTTAAGGAAAATAATGAACTTGACGACGAAGAAGAGTTGGGAAATGGGGAAATGATACAGGAAGTGAAGAGAAAGAATATGTCATGGAAGAAGAAAATGAAGACCAAGATGAAGATGACGAATATAATGGTAGTGATCAAATATTAATTTGTCATATATATTTGTGACTCATCTTTAGGATTTTATCTTATCTTATATAAGCTTAATGTCAAAATAGGTTCAACTAAGAAAAAAACAAGGGGACCAACTCAGTGCTTGAAAATACATGGAAGAAAATTATGTATAAAAGTCATCTTAGACAACGACGGAGAAGTGATAGTACCTACCGACAAAGTTGTAACTAACCTGGGTTATTTCCTTGGCACTATCGCAAGGAATTCAACTTTTTGTCCTTTGATTTATACAAACTTTAAGAAAATGTACACAAATCACGAGGAATATATATGGCCTTATATTCAGGTATTAAAGTTTAATTTTCATATTTAATTTGATTGTCAAATAGTTATCACGTGTTGATCACAATAATGTTTTTCAGAGTAAATTTATTATTCCTGAGAAAGGAAAGAAAACTGTTTTTTCTCGAATAAATGATGCATGGAGACGTTACAAATGTTATATCAAGAGGAACCATTTTTTGAAATACTCAACCTTAAAGGAAAGGTTAAAAAAACAAGCCTAAAAGCATACTACAACCTCATTTCAAGGAATTGTTGAAATATTGGAATAATAGTACCATCCAAGTAAGTGTGTACATTACATCACTTTTAGTCACTCTTTTTTGTATAGAATTTTTTGTATATATTCTACTTTAATTTTTTTCACTTATATTGTAGAACATTAGTAAGAAAAATGTTGTCAATAGGGCTAAACATAAATTTATGCATCGAATGGGAACGACAAATTTCGCTAGAATTCGGGCAAAAGAGATACAATATTTATTCTTAGTTATGTGTCTTTGTTATATATAAATAACAAGTTGTCCTAATAAGTTTTAATTATCTAGTTTCAATTCTTTGTCAAATTAGCATGCAAAGAAGGAAAATGGGGAGGAAGTCACCCAAGCTGAAATGTTTGTCATAACTCGTCAGCGAAGAAAATGAAAAATTGATGAAGAAATTGAGAATGTCATTGTATGTTTTTCTTTTCATTATATGCTTTTAATCTCTAAATTTTCAACTTTTAAAATTGATTTTTTTCCTATCAAGCTAAACTTCAGGATTCAATTCAAAACTCTAGTGAGCCTCCTAACCAAGCCTTTCAATCATTGTTCGGTAAAGAAAAGTCTGGTAGAGTTAGCTGTTATGGAAGAACAACTACACCAACAATGTTAAAAAAAATGAAGAAATTGCTAACATTATAAAGGTGAAATTAGTAGCATTAAGGAAAGGATGAAAGAATATGAGTCATTTAAAATGTGTGTTGAAACAGCAAAATCCAAGTTTAAGTGAAATTGTTGTTGATAACATGATGGGACATGCTTTAGGCATCACAAATAGTCCAACACTCTATTCTTCTACATCAACCCATATTCCCAAGAAGGTATAAGTATATTAGTTTGACTGGCTTAACTATGAGATTAGATAAGTTGATTTATTGCTATGATTAGGTATCTTGTAGACTTATAACTTAGTACTTGTGATATGTTGCTAGTCATTGCATGTTATAGGTAATTTATCATATCAAAATAAAGTAAGTTTAATTATCAAACATTCTGAATCTTATTTCCTTTGTGTTAAAACACTAGTTATGTTATTGCGATGAAAAATTGTGATTCGTTTTTTTAATATTCATAGCTATAATTGAATATTTTGTCTTTATTTATATTAGTATAATTAATATAATAAATTTTCAGGTTGAACTTGAAGATCATCACCAAGATACATAAAGCTAATGGAATATATCGAAGACTTGGTTATTTTTTGGCAATGCAAATTTTGGTTGTTGCATTTTAGGAATAAAAAATTTGTTGGTTTTTACAACTATGATAACAATTGGTCTAATCATGAATTGTTTCTTTTTTGGATGCCTAGTAATCTTTGTGTTAAAATATTTTGATAAGACAATTGTTTTTCTTGGTAACATATACTTTAATTAAAACTTGATTATTTCAACTCTTTTGTGTTTTGTTCAATAACGATTTAATGTTTAATTATGGGCTACAAGCAATAATGATTAATTATCAATGTTTGCCTAAATGATGAGAGTGCATGATTGTGGCCTAAAGGTATAGGCAACACATAAAAAAATATAGAATAAAGAAATATGAAATATTTGAATGTATGTGGTCAAAAAGTATAGACAACACATAGAAAGTGTGGTTTAAAATATTTTTATCATCGTGACCTAAACAAATAGGCAACATCTGAATGTAAGTTGTCAAAAAGTATATACAACACATAGAAAATATGGTTTCAAATATTTTTCATCACCGTGGCCTAAAAAAATAGGCAACATCTAAAAAAGTGTGGGTTAAACGTGTTACCACCATGGCATATACTTTTGACAACGTTATAAATGTGTTGCTTGAAATAGAAATAATGTACACAAAACTGTGGTCCAACTGTATATGTAATATTTACAAAATGTTGGCAAAACCAACTCATAAACCGTGGTCTGAAACAATCAAAAAAACCGTGACCACATTGAATGTCTTCAACAACAATTTTTTACATTTCGTGTACAAAAGTAAAAAGTCGTTGCCTTAATGAATATGCCACGACCACTTACACCACACTATGTAAATTATTGTCAAATCATTGCCTAACCTTTAGGTCACGATTAATTTGATTTACACCACACTTTTTTATTGTTGTCACAAGTCAAAAATGTTGTGATGAGTTCACCATAGAAATTAATCGTATCAAATATTAGAGCTAAAAATTGATAAGATTACACTGAAATTAATCTTATCTGTGGATATCCGTCAATTAAAATCAAAAGGTTTAGAATAAATTGATTACTATCTATTGAAATAAAAATATCATTAAACAACATCATTTGAATTCATTAAAACAACTTCAGGTTTAGTGCTTTTTATTTAAACACTTAAATATAAAATATTTATTAATAAATATTCAATTTTGTCCTTGATTTTTTTATTTGTATCAATTTAGTATCAATGATTATTCACCATGGAGGTACTTTTGTGAGGAATGATGAAGGTGCATTGGAGTATATGGGTGGGAAAAATGAACTTTGTAAAGAGTTGGATGAGGATACACTTAACTACATTCAAGAAATGGTGAAAAAGTGTAAGTGTTACCATAGACTCCCTGAAATAACTTGGAGGGTACCTGAGCTAGATTTAGATGACATGAGATTACTGATGACTGACAAAGATGTAGTAGAAATTGCAAGGATGACAGTGAATCATGAGAACAAGATTGATATTTATTGTGATCATATTAATAATGATCCTGAGCCTATTTTGCCACTACCTTGTAGTCAAGAGAATAATGTGGTTGTAGAAGAAAAAATGGTTGATTTATTTGATGAAGTTTCTTATCCAACAACTAATGAAAGTACATAAGATAGTAACTATAAGCTTCCACAATGTATTATTTCTAATTAGAGTGTTGAAATACCAAAAATAAGGGTGCAAAGACACAAGAAGGTTACGACTCTAAGTAATGGAAAAAAACATAGTAAAGGGAAGAGGAAGGTTGGGACGCCAAGTTATGGAAACAAAGGGAATGGTCGGACCAATGGAAGAGGAAGGTTGGGACTCCAAGTGATGATATCTTTGTACATGGCGATGAGTTTCATGAAAATGTAGTCGGTTTTCATGGTGTACATGGCGATTGAGGTATTTTGTGCATATTTGATGTTGTGCCACAATTATTGAAATTTTATGGATAGTTAAAACAACTTCGATGCGTTGATGGCGGAGCTACTTTGTTATAATTCAGATATTTTGTGCATATTTGGTGTTGTGTCACAATTAAATTCAATGGTGAATATACTAGTTTGGAACTATATAGGGGATGTCTTTATCTTCTATAGATGAGTTGAAGTCATTTTATTAAAAGTATGCTACTATTAAGGGTTTTGGCTTGAACAATAGAATATTAAGAAAATTATCGATGGGGAGATAAATTACTTATCTATTTAAAATATATATTAAAACACTTTCTCAGTCTAATTTATCAACATCTCATCCTTATTTTCTCTACGTAATGCTGTTTTTTCCACATCAAATTTAATATGACGTGTCTCACTCAATTTTGCTTCTTCGACAAAGTCTTTGTACAATTTTGCACCACCTAATAAACATTATTTACTAGAATGTAACCCACGCGTTGCATGGCTATAAATATATATATTTGCATTTATAGTTATTGTATTGTGAATATATTATTTTGTATGAATAAATTAAAAATATAATAATTAAATATAAAATGAGAATATTAACATTTTTAATTTATGAACAATAAAAGGAGAATGATTTTTTCCATAAATTTTATTTTATTTTAATTATATAGTTTTACCCATTAATTTTTTTGCTTGTTTATACCGTTGTTACGGTGCAATTAGTAATAATTGTTTGTGTTTGTAGAATTTTTAAGCATTTGTCACTACGCGAAAAATGGTATTTTACAGCGCTTTTTTTAAGCCATTTACATCGCTTTTTCAAAAAATTAAGCGCTGTAGTATCCAGCGCTGTAAAAAGATACAACAGCGCTCTTTAAAATAAAAAAAGCGCTGTAAATCTCTTCTAAAAACGCGCTGCTTGTTGTATTAGTTTTACGGCGCTTTTTAAAAAAAGCGCTGTAATATGCATTCCTTTATTTCAATTAGATCTCTTTCTGGGATTATAACAACAATCTCCTTCATAAATCGTAATATACAGTATCCGCAGTCTATGTTGTTAGTTTGACGAGAGCACTATAAAATAAAACATATAAGTCAATAAATATTTGTGGATTGATTGTTAATGAAATTTTAAAGCCATACATTTCAAACCTTTATTAGAATCCATGTGATTTATTTGATTTTTGCTTCGACACTGTAGCACCCATTTGAGCTCGGAAAACTTATAAAACACTATCAAATAAATGTGATTATTAGCATTAACAGACACATTATATATATATATAAGAAATAAATGAATACAATACCTGAAGAGTGCGAAGAAATACGTAGAGTTCATAAGGTTACGGTTTCGTTTAAGAAGAAATAGCGAAAATGCGCAGAAATACGAACGGTTCGTAGGACAGAGTAGGGTTCTCATTGAGAAGAGTATGTAATAATGTTCGTAGGGATAGTAACAAATATGGAGATGATTTGCAATGGAGATGGTTAACAATATGATTCGTAGGACATTAGGGTTCGCAATGAGAAGGATAATGAAGAGGAGAAGGACACTGAAGTGTAGTGAAGTTTATGTAATAAAGAGGAAACTGAAGCGATTTACTGTTATATTTTATTTTTTTTAAAGCCTATTACAGCACTTTTTTTAAAAAGCGCTGTAAAAGACCTCTTTATTTTACTTTTTAAAAGCCTATTACAGCGCTTTTTTTAAAAAGCGCTGTAAAAGACCTTTTTTAAAAGCCTATTACAGCGCTTTTTTTAAAAGCGCTGTAAAAGACCTCTTTATTTTACTTTTTAAAAGCCTATTACAGCGCTTTTTTTAAAAAGCGCTGTAAAAGACCTTCTTATTTTATTTTTTAAAAGCCTATTACAGCGCTTTTTTTAAAAAGCGCTGTAAAAGACCTTCTTATTTTATTTTTAAAAGCCTATTACAGCGCTTTTTTTAAAGAGCGCTGTAAAAGACCTCCTTATTTTACTTTTTAAAAGTCTATTACAGCGCTTTTTTTAAAAAGCGCTGTAAAATACCTTCTTATTTTATTTTTTAAAAGCCTATTACAGCGCTTTTTTTAAAGAGCGCTGTAAAAGATCTCCTTATTTTACTTTTAAAAGCCTATTATAGCGCTTTTTTAAAGAGCGCTGTAAAAGATCTCCTTATTTTATTTTTTGAAAGTCTATTAGAGCGCTTTTTTACAGACTTTTTAAAGCGCTTGTCCAAAAGCGCTGTAAAAGACCTCCTAATTTTTTAAAAAAAATCTTTTTACAGCGCTTTTCCAAAAAGCGCTCTAATAGGTCCTTTAATTATGTGAAATCAAAGTCTTTTACAGCGTTTTTTTTATAGCGCTTCTCAAAAAAGCGCTGTTGTATCCTCCGTTATTTTTAAAATATCATACAACAGCGCTTGTATTTAATAAGCGCTATAAAAGACGCGCTATAAAATGTCATTTTTGGCGTAGTGTGTATGTAATAATGTTATAATATTATTTGATGCAACACAATCAAATGAATGGTCGTTATAAAATCAAAGAGTTAAGATTACAAATAACAATCAAATGGTGAATTAATATTTATTTCCATAATTTTTTTGTTTATATTGTGAAAATGAAATTTTGTATAAATAGTAAGAGATTGAATCATTATAATACTTTTGTATTTATAATTAATTAATTTGTAAGTTTTTCTATGAAAACATGTTAGCACACCACCAATACTAATTTACAAATATAAAACAAAATCAAACATCATTAATTTTAATTGTGAAAATAGAAATATAGTTGATCAATATATATTACTTTTATATGAATATGAGTTTATGATTTCTTAATTGAATTATATAATAACTTTTTTAGATAAGTAAATATTAGAGGTTATGTTAGTTTTTAGGATTTGAACTCTAGAGTCTAGACCTCTTTTTAGTATATATATATATATATATATATATATATATATAATCTCTATGAGCGGCCAAACATGCGCGTGAACTTATGGTATTTTTAAATTTTTTAATGTCGGTTAATTATTATGACTTTTAGCGTTCCTTATTTTTTTTATAACTTTAACGTTTGTATCAATTTATTGATATTTTTTATGTATGTTAGTGTAACTTATGTCATACTTTATTTGTCTTTATTAGATAATGAATTACAATGATTATATTTGTATTAAAAAGGTATAATATGTAGAATGCTATGTACTTATAATTTGAAGACTCGAGGTAGATTGATATGCTAATAGAAAATATGTGATGGAAGTGTGAAAGAATGAAAAAGGATTGCAAATGTCCTTGTTTCTTATGTATTAATCAAGTATATGCCTGAAATATGCAAAAGTTCTTCATTGTTTGTCTTTGGTGCCAATAAAATGACTGAAAATATAATACAACATCTATGTCTAATATGTGTGGACAATTTATAGTTAGAAAAGTTCCTTAGTTGTAAAGAGGTTTGATCATATTGATGAAGAGATAAATTTTCTACGCAATGAGTAGAGTAAGTATGACTTCATGAAAATGAGTCTACATTTGCAACTGATCACTAAAACATTTGAGATGAGATAATATTACTATAGGAAATTTTGTCACCGACTAATCTGTAGGGATAAGTATAGTTAGAATTGGAGGAGTAGTTTTATCAAAAGTAAAATGAGGAGATGAAGGATTTGTGAAAGTTGATGAGAGTGGGAGGATAGTAGAATTATTTTCATCGGTAACATTGTTTGTGGATTTTCAATAGAGATGTGATGTGGTATGTGAAATACAAAAGCTAAATAGATATGTGGAAAATGGGAAATGAATTGTGGAGGCTTGTAAAGGGTGTCATATAGAAATATAAGTTGTTGGAATTTCAATATAGATGTTATATGGCGTGTGAAATGTAAAAGCTAAATAGAGGTATAGAAAATGGAAAATGAATTGTAGATGGTTGTAAAGCATGCCACATAGGAATATAAGCGATGTGATATAAATATAGTGATGTGACACATAAGTGTGTGAGGTGTCAATCAATAAAATTTGGAGTTTGTTTTAATATATATATATAAATAGTTATGTATATTTAGTTTTTGTTTTGTAATTTCTTTGTTTTATATGGCGTGTTGCTTTTATCGTCGTATTGGTTTGACGTTGTTTTGATGTGTCATTCGTTTGGTTCACATTTATATTAATTTTGATTTATTCAAAAAATAATTTTGGTTTTGTCAATATTACAAATTTGAAGGCATAAATATTCCAAATACTTCAATTTATCATATTTGTAGATATTTTTCCGTTTTATGCTATTATTAATTTTAGTGTTGTGAGTGTCTTTGCAAATTTTTCCTTTTTGATTTTAGTGACTTTGAATCTATTATAATATACTAAAATAAAGTCTTAAATACTATTACGATAAATCATCCAATATAATATCATTTCGTCGAAATATTATCACGTCAGAAACACTATTCATTCTCCTTATGCTGCTTGTAATTTGCTTTAACACATTTTTTGCTATTTTAGCATCTAATATATTCTTTAGAATTACTCATATGTCATGAGTTTCAATACAATCAGTAATATTCATTATTCGATATTCAATGTTCCTCCATCATTATTTGTAATATATTGTTTTAACTATGCAATTAATATTTGGTCCTTTTAAAGGTTTCTTGACAAATATATACATGACATTGGTTAGTGAAAGTTATTTTATATCTCATATTGCTTATGTTTGTTTGAAAAATGGAAGACAATGACAAATATGTTTAAGTCCTTATGGAAGTCTTGCTATTGAAATATGTGTTAGATGAATTATCGACAAATATGTGTTTAAGTCTATTATATTTATATTTAAATCACATATAGGAATAAAATTTAGAGTTTGGCCAATAATTCGTTATTGAAGTATAAAGTTATTTACATTTAATTTATATTGTGTATCATGCATTTTTTCTATTTTTTCTTATAGTACTATAGTTGATATAAACTCAAAGGAAAATATGTGCGCTCTTTTGCAATTTTGAATTTTGTTTGTATTGTTATATGCTAAAATATATTTGTACCTTATTTTTAAATATTAAATTTTTTCAATACTACAAAAAAGTATCTCTAACACATATTTTTAAGCAATTTTTGCTTTCTATTATACTTGTTTCGATACACTAAAGTAGTATTACATTATTTAAAAATTGAAGTTAAAGGTAATTTATAAGCATTTGCACTCTTCAATTGAGCCAAAATTAACACCTTACAAACATGATTCGAAGAGAACAACATAATAATTCACTGTCATTCAATCAGTAAAATAATTTATAGTCGGAATATTGATATATTTTATCAATTTAAAGATAGTGTACAAACATAGTAAAATAATTTATAGCCGAAATATTGATATATTTTATCAATTTAAAGATAGTGTACAAACATAGTAAAATAATTTTACAATGTCTATTTAATTATTACCATTCAATTTATCTTAAAATATATTATATACTGTTTTTAAATAAAAAACAATTATCTATTATTTTGTTGATGCAACAAATTACTATTGATTCAATATTAGTTTTTTTTCACTAACTGTCCATCTTTTTTAATCTATATTTTATTTCTTTGTTTTGACGCATATATTGTTCAAGATAACCATCTTTTTGGTACATTACTCTATCTAATAAAGTATAAATAAAATTGACACATTATTTTGGAAACAAATATAAGTAACAATTTAAGAAAAATGAAAACAAATTATCTCTGGATTTTATTGTTTCTTTTTTTTTTTAATATGTTGTACAAGTTTGTATACAACCGTAATAAAATGATATACAAGCTAACAAGAAAAAGAAACTATATACAAGATTTATAAAATAAAAAAATATTATTATGATCATTAACTTTTTATGGTTATTTGTTTTGGTAAAATCACTAACAATTAAAAATTATGTTATATATGAGTCTTAATTGAAGTATGTTATACTTAAATTCCAATAAAAATATCAAGAGTTATTTGAATGAAAATGATGGTAGTATAATTAGTCACCTATACAAAATTTTAATGACTCAAGGAAAGGCCATAATTAAAAATTATATTTTTCTTCAAATAACTAATATATTGACTCATTCAGCATGACACATTCATGCGTAAATGTTAAAGTTTTATCACTTTTCTATACTTTTTTATTTTATATTTTATGTTTGGACTACTCCAAAACACACTTGACTCTGGTTCCTTCTTTGAAAAACACTTCCAAGTCAATAGAAATATAGAACAACTAAACAAGAGATAGACCACTTTCATAATGTTATCAATGGACTAGAAAATGAATACCTTAATTAAATATTCCTTGCTCTATTGGCTATTATTGGGTTGGTCTGAGTTGTAAAAGACTCAGATTCTTTACACAAGTAGTTTGGAGTTCGATATTTGACAATTGCAAATGGAGTAAATTCAATTGTTGAGTTGAGAATTGACCTTATATACACAATAGATATCACAATGGAGATTAGTGGCAATTGAAATTCTGAATTATTTCATTGTCCTTAAGACTTAAAGGGTTATGACAATAAACATTAAATTTGTCTATAATTTATATTAAGTTTAAATATAACTTCGATCCTTTTATTTAATCTTATTCACTATTTTAGTTGCCTTATTTCTAAATACGCAATTTTATTCCTTCAATTTTTAAAATGAATGACTTTTTTCCTAAATTTAATATACCTTATAACTATTAAAACCGTGAAGTTAATAATAATTTTACATGTATTAATTGAAGAATGTCATACCTTTATTGAATTAAACATCAATCCAAAAATATTTTATTTTGATAAACATTTTCCTGCATTTATATTCAAATAGAAATATCACCAATTATATTAAATGAAAATTAAGGTTGTATTATTAGTCACCTTTACAAAAAAAATTGTTTCCTATGTATGTGTGTCACCAAGACCATAAAAACTAAGTTTTGCCTTAAAACAATTTTTACTATATTGTATATTTGACTTGACTATAAATATTATGCTATGTTCCCCACCATTTCATACACACTTTATTTTATTTTTATTTTCTTTTTTGTAAACTGTTAACACTTTTCACAGAATCTGCATTAATCAAACAAAATCAAATCATTAATGAGTTGGTTGATTTTTTATTTAAATATTTTACTCTTCCATTTTCCATTATTTTTTTCTTCTTTCAACTTCTTATGCCATTATGAAGAAAGTTCTACTTTGCTTCGGTTCAAGTCCTCATTCACTATAGATATTAATTCATATCGATATTGTAGGGATGTATCTCTTCTTAAAAGAGTGACATGGAAAAATGGTATTGACTGCTGTTCATGGCATGGGGCCACGTGTGATATCTCTGGTCATGTGATTGACCTCAACCTTAGTTGTGAAGGCCTTAAAGGTATTATTCATCATAACAATACCATTTTCCTTTTAGCTCACCTTGAAACGCTCAATCTTTCTGGAAATTATTTCTTTGACTCCCATTTTCATTCTAAGTTTGGTGGATTTTTTATTCTCACACATCTCGAATTGTCTTATAATGAATTTCAAGGTGAAGTTCCACCTCAAATCTCACACCTTTCCAAATTAACATCACTTCATGTCTCTGGAAATGACGAGTTAGTTTGGAAAGAAACCACCTTAAAGAGACTTGTGCAAAATGCAACAAATTTAGAGGAGCTACATTTGGATTTCATAGATATGTCATCAATAAGACTAAACTCCATAGATTTGGTCTTTAATCAATCTTCCTCTTTGGTTACTCTTAATCTCGGCTCAACAAGATTTAGAGGAAATTTCGTAAATAAAATTCTTTGTTTACCAGGTATTCAGGATTTAAATTTGTCAGGTAATGATAACGACCTTAAAGGCCAACTTCCTCACTGTTAACCCTTCCAGGTCTAACTATTTTGTATCTCTTCGAAAATGAACTTAGTGGTCAAATCCCAAATGTAATTCCCTTGTCAAACAAATTTCAAGAATTAGTTTTGAGTGATAACAATATTGGAGGTGAGCTTCCAACATCACTTTCAAACCTTCAACATCTCATTCACTTGGATCTTTCATCCAATTCATTTAGCGGTCAAATCTCAAATGTGTTTAGCAGGATGAGCAAACTGCAAGAACTCGATTTAAGTTCAAACAATTTACAAGGACAAATTTCATCTTCATTATTTAACTTAACACAACTTGTTAAATTAGATTGTTCTTCAAATAAGTTAGAAGTCCCCTACCCAACAAAATTACAGGGTTCCAAAAACTAACTTATTTGATGTTATATAACAACTTGATAAATGGAACAATTTCTTCGTGATGTTTATCTTTGCCTTCTTTGATAAATTTAGATCTATCATGTAATCATCTAAGAGAGCATCTTAGTGAAATCTCATCGCAATCCTTAAAGGTGCTATATCTATCAGACAGTAGACTACAAGGCAACATTCCAGAATCAATTTTCAACCTTACAAACCTAACTGAACTATATCTATCATGAAACAACTTTAGTGGTCTTGTCAATTTTCAACACTTTTTCAAACTTCAAAATCTGGAAGTTCTGCACCTTTCAGATAATAGCCAATTGTTACTAAACTTTGAGTCTGATGCCAATTACAATTTCTCTAAACTATATCAACTGTATTTGTCTTCTATGAGCTTGACTCAATTTCCGAAATTATTATTAGGAAAATACCATAGATTGGCTTTTGTTGATCTATCAAATAAAAAACTTAATGGAACAGTACCCAACTGTTTGCTTGAAACATCAACATGGTTGAAGCTCTCTCAAAACTTGTTCACGTCAATAGACCTCTCTTCTATGTCAATACAGCTTCAATTCCTTGATCTTAGTTTCAATTTACTGGATGGTAACCTCTCTTCTTTCCCAATTTGCAATATGACTTCACTTGATTTTCTCAACTTTGCAAACAACAAATTGACAGGTACCATTCCACAATGTCTTGCTTATATATCATCCCTTATAGTTTTGGATCTACAAATGAACAATTTTTATGGAGCTTTGCCAAGTAACTTTTGAAAGGACAGTGACCTTCGAACTCTGAATCTCAATGACAACAAATTAGAAGGCCATTTGCCTAAATCTTTGTCCAACTGCAAATACCTGCAAGTTTTAAACATTGGCAACAAAATACAAGACAATTTTCCTGACTGGCTTCACACTCTGCCATATTTAACAGTGTTGATTTTGAGAGACAATAAGTTTCATGGTTCCGTTGCTAATCTAAGCATCAAACATCCATTTCCAAGTTTAGTCATTTTTGATGGCTCAGGTAATAATTTTACTGGTATGCTACCAAAATACCTCAAGGGAAACAATTCAACACATTTTCAAATGACTCCTATGAAGGAAACTTGAGGAATTTTCAGTTGATTTACATCTAATTTGCATGTTTTTTTATGTCAAACTTTTTTTACCTACATTCATGTATTCTTGATTTTCTGGGATTGGCATTATCTTTCAATTTCATGGTTGCAGTTTTAAAGCACTCTCAGTGCTTCCTGTGTCTCCTCCATCTAAAACAACTCCATTCTCTTCTATATTTGCACTTGGTGCTGTTATGGCTTTTGCTTCATGCTCTTGCTCTAACATATTAATGATAAGAGTTTTGGAAATTCCTTTCTTGTTGCAGACACTTATGTTAATGCAGTTTGGTTTCTATCAATAGGCTAAGATTGATGTTACCCCAACAATTGTTCTGGCAGAGTTCATACTTTGTAGAAAAACCATTTCTTCAAAACAGGTCAAAAAATTAAACTTTTTCCTTTCTTTTGTTTCTCTCTCTTTTATAAAGAACTATTCCATCCAACCCTTTAATTTTTTATGTATTGATCATGTCATTGGAATACAATGATGCAGGTTTTGGATTTGGCCACTGATCTTAGATACAGTCGTCTCGAAAAGCTAGTGATGAATAAGGTCCTTCTCAATGTGATGAATCGTTACTGAATATAAAGTAATTTGAGACTTCTAAATTATTATATTTTGCTGACAAAATTTTAAGGTGAGACTTCCAAATTATTGATACAAATTCCTAATCTTCTAAACATTTTAAAATAAACATTCTAAATTAAATGTATTCTAAAGAAAAGTCTCTAGAATTAATTGGCATGATAAGGATAATATTTGCATGTTTTAGTTAGTAAATGAACCTCTAGTGATGTGGGATTTTTTGAATCTATTACTATTCTTAATTTAAATTGAATATTATTAATAAAATAATAGAATCGAATTACAACTAATTATTATGCATGTAACTATAGAGGAAAGAAACAGAGAAAAAAAACAAACAGAATCGTACCAGGTTATGTGATATAAAGGAATATGCATGAATATATTATACCATTTTGATAATGCATTAGTGGAATGTATATAAACACATACTACTAACTATATATTTTTTGCTATGTCATTTCTAGCTTTAAAATGGAAAGAAGATATTCTATTGGGCTTTTGCTTCTCCTTATTAGCCTTACTTCACTTTTAGTGAATTATTATTCATCTATTCAAAATGACCTGAAGGCAAATACACTTCATCACTCTCTTTATCAAATTTCCACGGTTCTTGTTTTTGATAAATATATTTATTAAAAATGCAGACTTACATTGTCTACAATGGCAATAGTAAAAATAACGAAACTTCTTCATTACTTCACTACAAAAATCTGCTACAACAAGTTGCGGATTGTTCAATGCTATGCAACTTAGAGTGTTGACACTATTGGCATCTGGAAACACGGGTCCTCGTCCTTCAACCTTAGGCAACTTTTCACTATGGGCAATTGTTATGGCCACTAGCACATTAGATAGAATGTTTGTGACCAAGGTCAAATTAGGAGACAATATGACATATGAGTTAAATTATTCTTTTCGTTTTTATAGTCAAACAATTATCTTATTTCTTCAAGGCAGTCTAAGCTAATATAGTTTATAAGTTGATGATATGAATATTAGTTTACAAGTTTATTTCTTTTATATATATATAACATCAATTATACTCTTAATATTTTTGATTCTTTATGTTTAAGGTGTCTCGTTGAACACATTTGACCTTGAGGGAAAGCTATACCCTATTGTCTATGGTGGAGCTGCACCCAATACTATAGCAGCTTTAATAAAGACAAATCTAGGTAACTAGCTTTTGTATCATTAAAATTAGCAAACAATATAAAATAGTGCTTTTCTACTTTAGTCTGACAAAAATGTATTTAATTGCGGCCCTTACATTTAACGAAAATTTTTGTCCCTCTACAAAACTAAAAATATACATTTATTTATTACATATATTGTAAACAGACTTCACTGCCACCTTGTAATATTTCCTCCACTTATACAAATATTTCCCACTTTAGTAAAAAAAACTAACGTGTACGTCTTTATAGAGAGTTTTCTCTACTCAGCTTTTAAATAGTTTTTCTACAAATTCTATACACCATCCACTATCTTATACTATATATCTTATTTAAATATTATTTCATAACGTCTATTCAAATTTTTTTAAATTAATCTCACATTATTATTTCATAACGTCAAATTATTATTTCTTAACATTATTAATAGAATGTTAGAAAGGTGGCCTAAAGTTTTAAGATGGGTTGCATTCAGTTTTATAAATTTTCACAAAATGCTTCATAGAAAATTACTAAAATTAGAGTTGTTAAAGTATTTGTTAGCATTTATCTTTTTTTAAAAAAAAAAACTAAATTTTTTTTATTAAACTATCTCAGGAGCTATTTCATGCTCTTTTTAATCTTTTCGTTGATGTTTCAAAAGCAAAAAATATATATATTTTGCAAGCATTTTCAAGTTTCAAGATTACATTAACAACTTTTTGTCAATTATATTTTTATCTAAATCAATTACTTGGATTTTTTATAATATGAGAAGTTTCTTCAACTTCTTCTGAATTGAGATATGTCTCTCTTGTTTACCCTTAAAATATATTTCGACATTTTTATGTGCCTTTTATTGTTGGGTGTGTTTGCTAACAATATTTGTCTGACAATGATACTTCTCTTCTATAAATTATATTGATAAAATGGAATAAATATTATTAATATAACTATTATATCAATAACCATTTGACAATTGAAAGATTCACTTAAATTAAATAACATCTTGTAGGAATTGAAGTTAAAATGTCTAACTTTTATTTAGAATGATTATCATATTTAACTTAATATTATAAATAATAATGTTTGCTCCAAAATGGACATTACTAAATAGAGAAAAACTTTCCAAAATTAATTATTTGTTAACCAAATTATATTAAAATTGTAGGTTTTGCTCAGCCAACTTTTAAGAGTTGGTGTTGTTGGGATTTTGGTATAAGGTCATATTTATACAGACACCGCGATATCTTTTAACTTACCTACATGTTACCTTCAATCGAAGGATACTGCCAATATATATAAGTAGATACATTCTACAAGGTATCAAGTGCACTTTCCACATACACTAACAATAACCGCATTTCCTTATAATGTTTATTATATTAATCAATTTACACGAGTCTATTTTCAACCATCTTTAAGACCAATGAAATAAAAGATACTTTGGCATTCTGTGCTTGCTTCTTTCTTATCAAGGGGTCCTAATAAGGCTACTCCCAAGATTCTCAAGGTTTGTTATTTTTTTAATGAAAAATTAATATATATATATATATATATATATATATTATATCATTTTTATAATATTTAATATATACTTTTTTTATAATATTACAACCGGATTTAATTGCTCCCGGGGTCGACATAATCGCTAGTTGGCCTACAATTTATCCTATTTATGTTATTCTCGATGATACTAAAAATTTAGAGTTTAATATTAGATTGGAAACCTCAATGTCATGTGCGTGTTTGGAGAATCATTTCATCCAATATAGTCACTTGCGACTATTCGTTGAGCTCTTACGACCACATGTAATATAAATAAGTAGTGTTAGATTTTAATCCATATATTCTTCCATATAAAAATAAACTTGACACGGTTATTTTAATTAAACAGTTGAAAGTTTCAATTGAATAGCAAGAATTACACTTCTTTTTCTTTTATATTAAAATATAAACTCTCATGAAAAATAAACATGTATTATACTTCACTTCATTTTAATACTTTCAAACTTTAATTTTTTTTTTTATCGGTGATACAATGAATGTATAGTACCGAATCAACTATAAAATAATAAATGAGATAAAAAAAGATTTTGGATAAAGCTTTAAAGTTGATTATAAAAGTTTCTTCAAGAAAACTAATAGTTTCAAAATAAATAATAAAGTATTTAATATCACTTACCACTTATATTAATGGCTAAAAAAATATTTTTTAATGTTTATTCAAAGTTGTCTTGCTCCTATTTAAAAAATAATGCACATGTTAAAATAGAGATGGAATGTATATTTACTTATCACAAGATGCTAGTGTAATTCATGTTTATTTGATTTGAGGCGAATATAATTTACTTAATTTGTCAAACGAATGAAAAACAATTTTGCTATTTCACGTGTTGTAGCTAAACAAGTGAGTCCAAATAATAATGGTGAAGTTGAATTTGGTTATGGAGTTGGACAAATTGACCCCATCAAGGCTTTAGATCAAGACTTAAAATATGAGGCTTACGAAGGAGACTACATAAGATTTTCATACGGTCAAGGTTTCCATGCCACGACTTTGCACCAAATCATTGGGAATGCATTCATTTGCTCTGAAATAGCACCAACATTATACAAGTGGAAACTTCAATAGAGTTGTCACAATGTTGGGTGGGCTCACTCCCCAAGTGGAACCCACCAATTTTACTAGTATTATTATTATTATTGAAATAAAAAGAAAAAGAAAAAAAAAATTTAATGGGTTTGGCCCACTTGAAGGTAATAAAAGGGATTTAGAAATCCCTAAGAAGACACACACAAAGACAACGGAAGAAGAACGGTTGTCAGAGAAGAAAAATAAGGCTTTGGTTCCAGTGGTGGTAACAGGTGTGTAGCAAACTTGCTCTATTTGATCTACAAATTTAGTATGTTATTCCTACCACTGAGTTTGTTATTTTAATATATAATTTGAGTAGTTTTATCTTCTCTGAGAGTTACTTTGGCATACCCACTTTAGTGGAAGGTTGTTATAAGGTTGTTATAGGGTTGGTATTGTTGATTGATATTACCTATTGTTATTAGGAAGACTCTTGGTGTACCCATTAATTATTATAGTGGAAGTTTTACTGGACTAGGTCCCGTGGTTTTTATTCTCTCAATTTGAGGGAAGTTTTCCACGTTAAAATTGTGTTTGTCTCATATTTAATTTTCTGCCAATTATTATTGCTCTTGGAATTGTATTTTCTGTTTGGCCATTTATCTGCACAGGTGGGGGGAAAATATTCCGCATTATTGAGATAATTATCGCTAATTATCTCTGGTTTTGCCCAACAAAGTGGTATCAGAGCTCGGTTATTTGATTTGTGCATTTAAATGGAGGAGGAAAATAAAGGTCCCAATATGATTAAACTCAACTCTTCTAATTATACACTTTGGAAGACTCTCATGGAAAACATGTTATACAGTAAAGATTTGTACGATCTTATTGAGGGTGACACTGCTAAATCCACTGATAAATCTGACGCTGACTAGAAGAAGATGAATAGAAAGGCAGTGGCGTTGATCAGGCAGTGGTTGGATCTTAGTGTGTATCCACATGTTGAAACTGAAATAGATGCTAACAAGATGTGGGAAAAATTAAAAGAGTTGTATGAACGAAAGAATGTGCAAAATAAAGCATTCTTGATTCGGAAGCTGGTGAATATGAAATACAAAGATGGGGATTCAATGGCAGAGCATATGAGTATTTTTCAGAATACAGTGAATCAGTTGACAACTGCAGAAATTAAATTAGATGATGAGTTGCAAGCATTGTTATTGTTGAGTTCCTTGCCTGATAATTGGGAAGTCCTTGTTGTGACGTTGACCAATTCAGCTCCAAGTGGAAAGTTGAAATAGTCAACAGTTAAAGAGAGCATGTTGAATGAAGAAGCTCGAAGAAAGGAACGTGGGTTGATTGGTTCTTCCTCAAAGCCAGAAGCACTAGTTACAGAGTC
>NC_021164.2:41886136-41944086 GCF_000331145.2 Cicer arietinum
TTGAAATGTGTTCGATCAGATAACGGTGGCGAATACGGAGGTCCTTTTGAAGAGTATTGTAGAGAACATGGAATTGGGTTTGAGAAAACAGTTCCAAAGACACCTCAACATAATGGTGTTGTAGAGAGAATGAATCGTACGATTAATGACAGAATCAGATGTATGCTCTCTCATGCAAAATTATCGAAATCCTTTTGGGGTGAAGCAATGAAAACTGCAGTGGATTTGATTAATCTTTCTCCTTCTATTCCACTTGATGGTGATGTTCCAAATAGAGTGTGGACAAGGAAAGATGTCTCTTACCATCATTTGAGAGTTTTTGGTTGCAGATGTTTTGTTCACGTTCTAAGAGATGAGAGGTCCAAGTTTGATAGCAAATCCAAACAGTGTATATTCGTCGGTTATGGTGATGAAGAATTTGGTTATAGATTGTGGGATCCGGTTGACAAGAAAATTATCAGAAGCCGAGATGTGATATTTCTTGAAGATCAGACTATTGAAGATTTTGATAAAGCTGAAAAACAGAAATCAAATTCCAGAAGTTACATTAATAATGTTGCGCTTAAGCCCCCTACAGAAACCTTTGTTGATGGGGGAGATATACAGGTAGATAATGAGAATGTAACTGATGATCATGTGCCTCACCATGATGAGCAGGTTCCAGTTGAGCCACCAGCCGAGTTTGAGTTGAGAAGATCTACTAGAGAACGTCAACCTTCTCAAAGATATCCTCCACATGAGTATGTGATGATCACTGATAGTGGAGAGCCAGAGTATTATCAAGAAGCTATTACAAATGTTGATAAAGAAAAGTGGTTAAAGGCCACGCAAGAAGAGATGAATTCCTTGCATGAGAATCACACATTTGATTTGGTAAAGTTGCCTAATGGTAGAAAAGCACTCAAGAACAAATGGGTACACAAGATAAAGGCCGAAGAGAATAAATCTCAACCAAGATACAAAGCAAGATTGGTTGCGAAAGATTTTAATCAGAGAAAAGGTATTGACTTTGATGAAACTTTTTCACCTGTGGTGAAGATGTCCTCTATCCGAGTTGTGCTTGGGTTAGCAGCTAGTTTGAACCTATAAGTTGAACAACTTGATGTGAAAACTGCATTCATTCATTTTTTAATCAGAGAAAAGGTATTGACTTTGATGAAATTTTTTCACCTGTGGTGAAGATGTCCTCTATCCGAGTTGTGCTTGGGTTAGCAGCTAGTTTGAACCTAGAAGTTGAACAACTTGATGTGAAAACTGCTTTCCTTCATGGTGATTTGGAGGAAGAGATCTATATGGAGCAACCAGAGGGTTTCGAAGTCAAAGGTAAAGAGCATCTTGTGTGCAAATTAAAGAAAAGTTTGTATGGGCTCAAGCAAGCACCTCGACAATGGTACAAGAAATTTGATTCTTTCATGGAGAAATATGGGTATGGTAAAACTACTTCTGCCCATTGTGTGTTTGTTAAGAAATTCTCTGATGGTGATTATATTATTCTCTTATTATATGTGGATGACATGTTGATTGTTGGTCATGACACTAAGAAGATTCAATCTTTAAAGAAAGATTTGAACAAGTCTTTTGCAATGA
This sequence comes from Cicer arietinum, assembly GCF_000331145.2. Classification (NCBI taxonomy): domain Eukaryota; kingdom Viridiplantae; phylum Streptophyta; class Magnoliopsida; order Fabales; family Fabaceae; genus Cicer; species Cicer arietinum. The sequence goes on from NC_021164.2 coordinate 41,887,724, forward strand.
AAGACTTAGGTCCTGCAAAGCAAATTCTGGGTATGAGAATTACTCGTGACAGGAAGAATAATAAATTGTGGTTGTCTCAACACAATTATATTGAGAAGGTGTTAGAGAGGTTTAACATGAGCAATTGCAAACCTGTTAGTACTCCACTTGCTACTCATTTTAAATTGAATTCTGATAAATGTCCTACAAGTGAGAAAGACAAAGAAGAGATGAAGAAGGTTCCTTATGCATCCGCAGTTGGTAGTTTGATGTATGCTATGGTATGCACAAGGCCAGATATTGCTCATGCAGTTGGAGTTGTTAGTCGATTTCTCTCTAACCCTGGTAAAGATCATTCGCAAGCAGTGAAGTGGATTCTCAAATACCTCAGAGGCACTTCCAAAGTGTATTTATGCTATGGAGGTGGTGAACCTGTGTTGGATGGCTACACAGATGCAGATATGGCAGGTGATCTTGATTCTAGAAAATCTACTTCTGGTTAGATGATGACGTTTGCAGGGAGAGCTGTGTCTTGGCAATCAAGACTACAAAAGTGTGTTGCTTTGTCCACTACTGAAGCTGAGTACATTGCAGCAACTGAAGCTTCCAAAGAACTCTTGTGGATGAAGAAATTCCTACATGAGTTAGGCCTCAAGCAAGATAAGTTTGTGTTATTCTGTGACAGTCAGAGTGTGATCCATCTCAGCAAGAATTCGACTTTTCATGCAAAGTCGAAGCATATTGAAGTGCGGTATCATTGGATACAAGATGCACTGGAAATGAAGTCATTTTTAATTGAGAAGATTCATACTGATGAGAATGGTTCAGATATGATGACAAAGACCTTGTCTGTGTCGAAGATGATATGTTGTAGAAAGAAAGCTGGCATGATTGAGCAGTACCTTCCCACTTGAGTCGTGGGGGGGAGATTTGTTGGGTGGGCTCACTCCCCAAGTGGAACCCACCAATTTTACTAGTATTATTATTATTATTGAAATAAAAAGAAAAAGAAAAAAAAAGATTTTAATGGGCTTGGCCCACTTGAAGGTAATAAAAGGGATTTAGAAATCCCTAAGAAGACACACACAAAGACAACGGAAGAAGAACGGTTGCCAGAGAAGAAAAATAAAGGTTTGGTTCTAGTGGTGGTAACAGGTGTGTAGCAAACTTGCTCCGTTTGATATACAAATTTAGTATGTTATTCCTACCACTGAGTTTGTTATTTTAATATATAATTTGAGTTGTTTTATCTTCTCTAAGAGTTACTTTGGCATACCCACTTTAGTGGAAGGTTGTTATAAGGTTGTTATAGGGTTGTTATTGTTGATTGATATTCCCTATTGTTATTAGGAAGACTCTTGGTGTACTCATTAATTATTATAGTGGAAGTTTTACTGGACTAGGTCCCGTGGTTTTTATTCTCTCAATTTGAGGGAAGTTTTCCACGTTAAAATTGTGTTTGTCTCATATTTAATTTTCTGCCAATTATTATTGCTCTTGGAATTGTATTTTCTGTTTAACCATTTATCTGCACAGGTGGAGGAAAAATATTCCACATTATTGAGATAATTATCGCTAATTATCTCTGGTTTTTCCCAACACACAAATGTGGGATTACCGATGTCTACATATAGAACTATTGTGACAGCTCCTATAGGATTCAATATTTCAGTGAATCCTAGTGTTTTGTCATTCGCTTCACTAGGAGAAACACAAACATATGTTCTCAGTGTAGATGGAGCGATGAAGAAATCTATTGAGTCAACTTCTTTAGTTTGAGACAATGGTGAATCTCAAGTTAAGATCTCCATTATTATATTTGATGAAAGAGCAGAGAAAAGCCAACATACTAAAATATATGGTATACATTACATATATATTGTAATTTTTAATTTACTATTTTATATTTTTATTGAATAAATGATATACTTTTGCAAAAAAGAAAATCAAATTGAGTAATTCTTGTATTATTTTTTTTTTCTTCTCTTTGTTATATCTTTGAGTATTTCTTGTATCAATTTCATACATTTGAATAGCATTTTTATATATCGTTTGAACAACAAAATCTTGTGGAATACATAATTATATTTTTATGTGGATGAAACTCACTTTTATAAAATTAATTTTAAATAAAAGATTTTTCATTTCATAAACTCACTTTTGAATAGTATTTTTGATAATGACTTTCAAGCATTGAGGAGGATTTTTTTTTTTTCTTTCTATCTTTTATATTTATAATTTGGTTATGTTTTATACTTGTTTATACAATTATACTTTTGATTTTCTTTGGATCTCTATGTTAATTAGTACTTTCCTATGGTTTAGGAACATTATATAAACTTTGTAAAGGATTATTAAAATTTGATCTTTAATATCTGTTTAAATTTTTAACTATTACAATTAAAGACTTAATGTTTATGATAAGATATGAAATTTGACCTTTAACCTTTATTTTTAATTGAACTCTAATATATTTATAACAAAATAAACAACTAAAAATGTTTATCTTAAAAAAAAGTCTCCAGCTGCAGTTTAATAATTATGCACAATTTTCATGCACATTCACCTACACATTAATTTCATGTGGACTTTTATGTGGAGTAATCAAATTTTATGTGAAGTTACCTGCAGAATTACATGCGAAAATATTCGTAGAAATGTATGAAAATAGCTTTAGAAAAGGTTGCATGAAAATGTCTTAAGTTCGTATAGATTTGTAACCAATTATGTAGAAAATTCCGAAGGTAAATAGTTGATTTTTTAGTGGTGATATTGCGCTTGACATCCATATAGAGATGTTATAAATCATCATCTACAGAAAGTATAATCATAATATTTAAAAATATTTGAAAATATATTTAAAATATATAAGATATAAAAATGCTATGAATTGAATATTTAAATTAAATTTAAAAAATTAAAGCAACATGAACTATTGTTTTATAATATTTTTGTTTAACATTTCAATCTTGAAAACAATTCTTATTATTTGAAAACTTAATTTTTAAATGATTTCTAGACACTTTTTCAATTAATGAAAAACAAGAATACAAACACATATTTTAAGCAACCATTTTAATTTTACTTTTGATAGGCTTCAATTTCACGTGTTTTCAGAATAAATATTTTGCTATTATATTCAAAAGAAAAAAAATAAACTTCACTTTATAAATTTTTTTTAAAAAAATTAGTTCTTCTTTAAATTATTTAAATTTACAAATATTTAGTATAATGATTAATAAACTTCCAAAATACCATATATCCCTCTTTTAAATATAAATATATATGATCAAGGCCAGATGTTAAGTGAATTGTTGAATGATTTTATTGAACGTGTTTTAAATGATTATTAGAGTTTATATGTATATATCTTTATGTTAGAATGATAACACTCAAAAAATATTATAAGAGATACTTTAGACTTAATTTGATCCAAGTTAAATATATTTTGTGCGATTGCATTTGTTCTAAATTATATTCACAAAAAATATTGAATAAAAACAAAACAATAAGCAAATATAAATTTTTAACCAATCTTATTAATCTTATTGATGCAATTAATTAATATGAGAGTTATTTTTCTCATATACAAAATGATTGGATGTAAAAATAATAGAAGAGTTGTAATTTTAAGAATTCATATTATTAGGCGGATCACAACATGGAAGCCTATGACAGACAATTGGATCACATATTGTTCCAATTTGGCAACAAGGTGGTAATCCTTGTACATTTCCAACCAAAAAACATGCAATAGCCACAAATAGGGAATTTTGTTTGAGTACCTCTTTTTTTATAAAAAAAAACCACATATATACTCTCTTTTGAAAACTGTATACGTCAATGCCCTCTTTTTTTTCTTAGTTTCAAGTCGTCAGTAGAATGACGACTTCTTTAAGGAAGTCTAAGTTCCAAATGGCGACTTTCCACTTAATTTAAAAAAAAATGGAATGGCGATTTCCTTAAGGAAACTCAAGTTCTAAATGGCGACTTCCCACATGGTTTTTTAAAAAAAAATTCAATTTTCTTTTAATTTTAATAGAATAACATAAATATTATATATATAATTAATTAATATAATTCATAAAAATACATAAAAATAAAAAAATAGAAATTTTAAATTACGAAAAAAATTTAGTAAACCCAAGTTCCAAATGGGCATTTCTCAAAAGTTTGTTTTTTTTAAAAGAAATTAATTCAATTTTTATTGAAATAACAAAAGTAATATATATATATATATAATTAATATAATTCATAAAAATAGATAAATAGAACTTTTAAATTACGATAAAATTTTAGGAAGCCCAAGTTCGAAATGCCAATTTCCCAAAAGTTTTTTTAAAAAAACATTTATTTCAATTTTTATTTCGCCAAATGTTACAGCCAGCTCTAGTCAATTATCCTAATTTCTATTTATGTAGTTTTATCGTAATTTAAATTTGCTATATATGTATTTTTATGAATTATATTAAGTATAATTATATATATATATATATGTATATTATTTTTGTTATTTCAATAAAAATTGAAATAAATGTTTTCTTAAAAAAGCCTTTGGGAAATCGGCATTTCGAACTTGGGCTTCTTAAAATTTTATGGTAATTTAAAATTTCTATTTATCTATTTTTATGAATTATATTAATTATTTATATATTACTTTTGTTATTTCAATAAAAATTGAAATAATTTATAAAAAAAAAACCTTTGAGAAATCAGCATTTCGAACTTAAATTTCCTAAATTTTTATCGTAATTTAAAATTTTTATTTATCTATTTTTATGAATTATATTAATTATATATATATATATATATATATTACTTTTGTTATTTCAATAAAAATTGAATTATTATTTGTTTTAAAATTTTTGAAAAATGTCCATTTAAAACTTGGATTTACTAAAAACATTTTTTAATTTAAAATTTATATTTATTTATTTTTATATTAATTAATTATATATATATATTATTTATGTTATCTATTAAAAATTTAAAAAAAAATTGAATTTTTTTTTTTAAAAAAAAAAAATCAAGTGGGAAGTCGCCATTTGGAACTTGGGCTTCCTTAAAGAAGTCGCTATTCCAAATGGCGACTTGTAACTAAGAAAAAAAATGGGACATTTACGTATATAGTTTTCAAAATAGGGTATATATGTGTTTTTTTTTTAAAAAGAGGGTGCTCAACAAAAATTCCCCGACAAATAACATTATAATCTTCAATAACATTTTCAAAAGACTTTCCATTATAACCAAGTTTGATTTTCAAAGTAAATATTGTAATAAATGGAAAAATATTTACTTACAATTATTTCTAATTAACTGGTACAAAAGTAAATTAGAAATGGCTAAAATAATTAGGTTGGACTCACATAACATAACTAAATAAAGACATATAAATCATATTCTAAGGCATATAAATCAGATTCTAAAATAATATACATAATTATTGTACAATTATTTGCTTAATGCCTTAGTCATCAATTGTTTTCTCCAAACTATCAGAATTTGAGAAACTAATTTAGGAAGGAAAAAAGCTACAAATAATAAGTTCAACAAAAATTCCACATAAGTACATTAAAAAGCTACCCCCAAGTTATGTAAGTTTTAACTAGCATCTATAGCATCGAACCATAACACATAGAAGTAGACGTAGTGAAGCAGCAACAAATTACAATAGTGCATGTAATGAAAACCAGAAAACCAGAAAGGGAAGAATTCAGGTAAATTTGATTATACTTGTTATAGTTCTGGTAACATTTACTCAAATAACTATTCATATCTAAGATTTTGATGTCAAAAATAAGATCTATTAGTTACAATTGGTAATTCTTGAGGAAAAAAAGTGATAAAATAGAGCATAGAGCATGATATGATAATTAAGTTGAAGTCTTAAACTTTTGATTACGCATATAATGAAGTTGCTACTAGTACAGAGTGAAACAAATGGCATGATAGTAAACAAAAGTGGCAAAACAATAGAGAAAACACTGAAATGTTATTATTATTCAATGAAATCAGCACAATCATTTAACGTATTACAATTATTCAAGTGAATAATAGTAATCAATTATTCAAGCCTAAAACAACACCTAAACAATTGCACATTAAAGAGTGAAGCAAAAGAAAATGATCTCAGTGAAATGTCTACCCAAAAGTGTCCTCAATTGGGCCCCTTATTTCCCAGGCACACAAGTGAAGAGAACATACAAAAATCTAGAATTCCTTGCAATGACACTTTATATAACAACATACTAAAACCAACCACGTTTCATCAAACAACTTATTTGCATTATTCATTAATGAAACATGGTAGAGATTGATTCTTCATTCCATAATTACGCAAGTTATAAAGAAAACCTGTACACAAGAGTTCAACAACAAAACATTCACATAAAAATAGTAATCATTCATAATGTAGAAATATTTTGTCATTTTAAGTATTACTGATAGATAAGTCTTCAGTTTTTTTGTTGTTCTTGAGTTTTGAACATGGTGTATAGGAAATTGTTTGTGTTGAATCCATTGTATTCAATGTAACAGTTGCTCTGCCGCCGTGAGTATCACGTCAAAATGAAAACAAATATCACTTAGTTTCAACTTTCAGGCACCAAATTGAAAATCAGTACATCATCCTCTTGTAACACACATGAACACAACCATAAGCAGGCAACCAAAAATTTAACTAACTAACTGACACCATCAAGTTATTTAGCACCAATTTAACACACTAGCGCCCAAGAAACCATCACAAAGCTGAATGAAACACCTATTTAAACTCAAACCAATAATTAACATTTAAAAAACACAGTGAACAATCAAAAATCATCATAATAACTCAAAAAAACGAAAATAAACAACAAACAATTTGACTAAAATTATTGAATAATAACGACTTAATACAAAATGCTTTAGCCATGAGAATATGACAAATTTAGAGGTACTATAGCACCTGGACTTGATCAAATTAGTGTTGATCTAGTCATCTAGCAAGTTCAATTTTAACTTAATTTATCACGTGTATGATTTTGTCCTTTTATAATAACAAACTTATGTTACACAATTACTTACATAATCTTGATTTGTATCTTGGTTGAGAGCTATTCTTTACTGTCTTTATCTTGTATACTTATTTATTCTTGAGTGCTTTTCTACCCTTAGGATCCTTTACCAAATCAAATGTGTGATTCTCATGCAAGGAATTCATCTCTTCTTGCATGGCCTTCAACCACTTTTCTTTATCAATATTTTGTAATAGTTTCTTGATAGTACTCTAACTCTCTACTATCAGTGATCATCACATACTTATATGGATGATATCTTTCAGAAGGTTGACATTCTCTAGTAGATCTTCTCAACTTAAACTCGACTAGTGGCTCAGTTGGAACCTGTTCATCATGGCGAGGTAGATGATCATGAGTTACATTCTCATAATCTATTTTTATATCTCCCCTATCAACAAAAGTTTATGAGGGGGCTTACGCGCAACATCAATGTAACTTCTAGAATTTGGTTTCTATTTCTCAGTTTTATCAAAATCTTCAATAGTCTGGTCTTCAAGAAATATCACATCTCGACTTCTGATAATTTTCTTGTCAACTAGATCCCACAATCTCTAACCAAATTCTTTATCACCATAACCGAAAAATACACACTGTTTGGATTTACTATCAAGCTTGAACCTCTCATCTCTTGGAACGTGAACAAAACATCTACAACTAAAAACTCTCAAATGGCGGTAAAAGACATATTTCACTGTCTACACTATATTTGGAACATCACATATCAAGTGGAATAGAAGGAGAAACATTGATAAAATCCACTGAAGTTTTCATTGCTTCACCCCAAAAGGATTTCAATAATTTTTCATGAGAGAGCATACATTTGATTTCATCATTAATCGTACGATACATTCTCTCTGGAACTGTTTTCTCAAGCCTGATTTCATGTTCTCTACAATACTCTTCAAACGGATCTCTATATTCACCCCGTTATTTGATCGAACACATTTAATTTTTCTTCCCTTTTCTCTTTCAACACTTGCATGAAAATGCTTGAAGACTCAAAGTACCCGATCTTTAGATTTCAAAGGAAAGGCCTACACTTTTCTAGAATGGTCGTCAATAAAAGTAACAAAATATGATGCACCACCAAGAAATTTACTATCCATCATACAAACATCAATATGAACTAAATCAAGAATATTTTTCCTCTTATGAGGACCAATATGACATGAGACCGATGTGCATATGTCATAAATCAGAAGATGCGTCTTTAATTGTATTCACTTCTTCCTTGCATAGCTTCGTAGGCATCCTATAGAGAGAAGTAGAGCTTCGCTCATTTGCAACCACTAGGGACCCTTTGGCGATTTTACATATACCACTACCACCAAAGCAAGTGTGATAACCCTCAATATCAAAGGCTTTCACTGAAATCAAATTAAGATGAATATCAGGAACATGTCTAACATTCTTCAATTGAAGCTTACAACCAATCCCAGTTTTAACCCAAACATCTCATATACCGATAATGTTGCATACACCTTCATCTCCCATTTTTACCATGCCAAAATTATCAACACTATAAGATGAGAAGAAATCACACCTAGGAGTAACATGACATGAGACACCCGACTCAATAATCCAAGTTGAATCTTGACATGCAAGGTTTATGGAATTATCATCGCAAACAATGTAGATATTATTAACAGATGCAATTGTTGTTGTATCTTTATCATTTCTCATCTCTTTGCCACAATGATAGCATATCACTTTTTTTCTAGTCCTCGACTTACTTCTTGACTTGCTACGACTTTCAGAGTTGTCGCGTCTATGGAAGTTTATAGAGTGACTTCTCCTCCGTGGCTCTGTAACTAGGGCTTCTGACTTTGAGGAAGAACCAATCAAACCACTTTTCTTTCTTCGAGCTTCTTAATTCAACATGCTCTCTTTAACTGTTGACATTTTCAACTTTCCACTTGGAGTTGAATTGGTCAACATCACAATAAGGACTTCCAAATTATTAGACAAGGAACTCAACAATAACAACGCTTGCAACTCATCATCTAATTTAATTTATGCGGTTGTTAACTGATTCATTGTACTCTAAAAAATACTCATATGCTCTACCATTGAATCCACATCTTTGTATTTCATATTCATTAGCTTCTAAATCGAGAATGTTTTATTTTGCATATTATTTCGTTCATACAACTCTTTTAATTTTTTCCATATCTTGTTAGCATCTATTTCAGTTTCAACATTTGGATATACACTCAGATCCAACCACTGTCTGATCAACGTCAATGTCTTTCTATTCATCTTCTTCCAATCAGTGTCAGATTTATCTATGAGTTTAATAGTGTCACCCTTAATAGGATCATACAAATCTTTACTGTATAACATGTCTTCCATGAGAGTCTCCTAAAGCGTGTAATTAGAAGAGTTGAGTTTAATCATATTCAGACTTTTATTTTCCTCCTTCATTTAAATGCACACATCAAATAACTGAGCTCTGATTGGGAAAAAACCAGAGATAGTTATCTGAATAATTGTCTCTATAATCCAAAATATTTTTCTCCCACCTATGCATATAAATGACCAAACACAAAATACAATTCAATAGAGCAATAATAATTGGCAGAAAATAAATATGAGACAAACACAATTTTTAACGTGGAAAACTCCCTCATTGGTGACTTATCCCTCGTGGTATTATTATTATTATTTTTTTGAAAACAAACAATTTAGGGCTGTTTGATTTTAATCTGAAAACTCTATTTCAATTTTTAAAAATTTAAAAGCTAAAAAATTTGTTTGGGTTAAATTTGGTTATTTATCCCTAGTGATAGTTTGTTCTACTATTCATAACTACAAACATAAGTGGAATTTACCAGATATATTATTCAACATATGGAAACCAATGGATCTTATGGAACTTGAGAGGGTGAATAAAGGTCCATGCATAGAAATAACAATAAGTAGGAATCGTATTAGAGATAGGATGTGGATACACCATCACAATTATTTGCACAAATTACTATCTTTTAGATTTTATTATATACAATGTTGGTGGATATTTCCTAAATACTTGTGTTGGTTCGACTTAATTTTTATGTTCTTCGTGGATAGTATCTATGTGAAATTGTTGTATAACTTTTTCCTCAATTGAATTTTAGAAATAGTGATCAAATAATATATTTTTATATTACAATTAAATTTGAAACTCTATTCACTTGCAATTAATCTTATTTTATAAAAAAATTAAGGAAGTGAACAATAATAGACAAGTGTTTATTAAAATCTTTTTATAAAAATATATTTATTAATTAAACTAAAATATTTACTTGTATTTAAATGTTATTAGTTGAATTTTTCTATCTTTTTACTTTTATTATTTAATATAAGAAAAACATATTTTGAAAATTGTATTATCAAATAGTTTTTTTTTAATTCTCTATTTGAAAATCTATTTTAAAAAATTAGATTATCAAATAAGTTTTCTCTTTTTCTCATCTTTAAAACTGTTTTTAAAAATAAGTATCTCAAACAAATTTTTTCTTTAATTTTATTTTTTAAAATTAAATTTATACAACAAATTTTAAAAACAAAAATACAAAAGTATTTCAAACATGCCCTAATTCTTCAATAATTTACTTCTCTATTATTCTTAACAAACAGTTAAGATGTCTCCGTGTCTTATTTAGGGAAAGGCTATTCCTTTTTAGTGTACGTGTAAGAAAGTTCACAAAAAAGAGAAACTCTATTCATTTTTATGCGTAATGTGGTGAAATGAGACACATCTTAGGCTTCGATACTATAGAACGAGACATCTTGTTCATGTTGTCTCATTGGTAAAACCTAGTTGGCTAATTGTGGTTACATTATAAATATGCACTTAAATTTTAACCAATCAATGAAAAGCTCAAGATAGAATGTAACACTCCAGATTTTTATCTACTACAAATAGAATGTAACTCTCCAATTTTAATCACTACAAATAGAAAGTAACGCTCTAGATTTTTATCGAAAAAATTATTTAAAATATTTGTTATCTTTAAAAAAACGAATATATATTTTTTAAAGAAATAGTTTACCATGTTATAAATAAAATTTGCGCTAGGAAATAATTATAAATATTGTTTTTGTAAAAGAATCCAAACCAATTCAATGATTAATTTTTTTTTAAATTTTAATTTGTTAATTGTTAAAAAAAAGTCCATTTATACGCTGAAATAGAATAAATTATTATTAAGTGAAATTCATGAAAAATAAGATTAATTGAAATTAACGACGATTTGATTATTTCCTAACGAAAAGGAACCACCTTCGAATTTTTAATTAAAGTTATTGACAAAAAGTAAATAAGCTTTAGAAACATATTGCGTCGGTTTTATTATACAAAATGTACACCTTCTTGATCATTAGTACTTAAAATGTTGGTATAAGGTGTCACTTCATCCCACGAAAAAAGTTTTAGAATAATTTACAAAGACGTGTTAAGATTATCTGTTTACTAAGTTGTAAAATGTACTTATAAAAATCACATAACAACCTAACTAAAACACATACTTATAAAAATAAAATATAAAAATATGTGAAAGTTATGCATGTTCCTAAAACTATATGATCCTGATATAATATCTTTTAGGTGTCTACCCAGAAAGTCACTCATACTAATGGACAAAGATATACCAACCACTAAGGGGTCCACAAAGATTGCATATGTTATGTTATGACAAATAACTAGCCACAAAGGCGTTGAATAGAGAGACATATGATATGTCATAGAAACAAGCCAACCCCAAAGGTAACTACAAAGACAAAATATTGAAGATTTAATTTTAATCACATGTGACATAAAATTTATATTCTCACATATATATGCTCATATTCAATAATCAATAATTTCAGCATCCCCAATATGGAACACATATACACATGAATAAATATCTCAAAATAAAAACTTTCATTTTATAACCCATAAAATCCGATTAGCTACATGTTATTGATAAAAATTAAAACTTAAATCACCAATAACATAAACAAAAATAGAAAACTTTATTCTTTCTGCTATTAAATTTCTTCCATTATTAGTCATTTACACATAAAAATCAAACTTTACACAAACGCATAACAATAATCAACTTTCTCATATTATCATAATTAAAAATAAAAGCTTTTCAATAATTTCCACAAGATAGATATATTGTTCATAAAAATACAAACTTTATAATTAAATTATATAAAAATCAAGGCTTTAAATCAAATACATTATGAAAAAACATATTATTCATGAATATTATAAAAATAAGAACTTTATAATTAAGTATACCACGACAACTCAAAAATTGCAACTTTATTTCAAATATCACAACAAGTATATTATTCACGTTATAATAATAAATAAAAAATTTAATTACTTTTATCAAGACAAAGATACTGCTCATAAAAATTAAAATTTTATAATTAAAATCATTAACACAACCATCAAAATGAACACTTTTCTTTTAAGACATCGAGACATTATATTAATATTTTACAAATTATTAATTTTATATCTAATCTAACTTTGTATGGAAAAAAATCCTTAAATATTTAGATATGATGATGATGTTGGCGATAGAAAAACAAGAGAGGGATTCTAGAGTTTTCTTCTTTCTTTACTTTGTGAAATGAAATTCATTGTTTCACATTGTTATGTTAATGTTAGCTGCCATCTGCTAATGGTTGAGTAACCTCCTTGCTAACCGGTAAAAGCTTTTTTGATCCTAACTATCCTTTTTCTATTTATAGCGTTGATGTTGTTCCGATTAATGAAATATATGTTACTGATCTATTGCTCTAATACTGTGTTTGATTATTGAGAATGGTTGAATGTTGATTAGAAAACTTATATTTTAAATCTTCCAATGAATTTTTAAATAATAGACAATATTATGATTTAGGAAAAGAGATAAGTCAAAATACGTGATTATAATTCAATTATTTATATCTTAGTAATGAGACTCTTTTATCTTTAGAGAGTATTAGAGTGTGGTATGATAAGGCCAAGGTGGACTTACCATAGAATGTAAATGTCTAATGGTTGAATATATTGATGGGTGATGATTAGGTATGACAACGAGGTGGGGTGGGGGTGTATTTTGCCTCCTCAATCTCTCACCCGACTAATCAGAGAAAACTTACACCCGCCTCCGTTTCATAGCAGATATAAATTTAAAATCATATATATTATAATTAATATAATAAAATAATTATTATTAGACAATAATAAAATTACAAAATATTTTCTATAGAAATAAAATTATAATTTTAATATTTAAAAAAATATTAAGTATATTCAATATGTATATGTATATGTATATGTATATAAAATTTAAAAATTATAATAATTTTACTTGTGAGGCGGATTCGGGTGCACGGTGGATATCACCACTCCTAAACTAATACCTGTCTCCGAATTTTAATTTCAAAAAAATCTGCACCCGCACCGATCAAAGCGGGATTTTCGAACTTAAATCAAATGGATTTGGATGGTACCCGTAACTGCAGGTTATATTGCCATCTCTAGTGATGATTTTAATTTAAGTATTAGCCTAATCTTTAGCGGATAAGTATTATTTTGTGAAGTTAAGAGTAGTAAAATTAAATTAAATTAAGTGTTCAATATTTGGTGGAGTCTAGAATTGATGTTTGTACCTTAAGAATATGATCATTTAACTTGGGAAATATTGAGGTGATTTTTAGGATGTATCTATACCTTGATTGTTGTTGTGTGTTGATCATGATGCTATAAGATGCATGATTATGTGATGATTATTGTTGAGACGAGTCACCTAGCCAACCTAGTCAATGACCAAGCCTATGAAAGGTGACGATGCTATTAACTTTTGTTTTGTGAAATATAAATGCATCATATAGAAGTTGTTTATTATATGGGTGAAACTAGCATATGAATTGGATGATGGAGGCTCCGTTGGGTTTATTAACCTATTCTTTGGGTGATTATGATTCAGTTTGGAAATCCTATGGGACTTGTACTGATCCCAAGATGTCATGACATACGTTAGAACTTGGGTGACCTGGATTATCCACCTAATCATATCTTATTAGTGACATAGTGATGCATCGAAGTCAACCCTAATATGATGCTTCTTTGACTGATCAAGAAGTCCTCCAGTCTACTTTGATGAGTTTGAGTTATTGAGACCATATGCATATAAAATAAGGGTGGAGGAACGTTGCATCGACATGCATGTCTTTTGATAGCATTTCAATAAGTGTACTTAATCGTTGCAAATAATAATTAAAACGGTAATACCGAGTGTCAAACTGAAGGATTGCGTTTTACTATCGAATTCTATTTAATTACTAAAATTGAACAACAAGTTCCCAAATTGATTGAAATAATATTTGAAATTAACAACAATAATAAAATTGATCTTTTATAATAAGAAAAATGTCAGGGATGAGTTTCACTTTGAATTCAACCTTGGTGTCTAATTTGATCCTAGTTACTGAATTCATTTATTGAATTGTTACCGAATTCTCTTTATTATTCTTGCCTTAATGTCTTAGTGACAGAACATTTAATTCCAAAGTAACCCCTAATTCCTTAGTGGATTTAAGATTAGAATTAAGTCTTACAGTACATGAATTCTCTTGTTAAACTATTGTCTTTGCAACTAATTTAATTGGTTTCATGACCTGCATCTATCCCTAGACTACAAATTCACGAATTTCTCATCTCAAACATTCGTAAAGTCCACTTCCATTTCAAAATACGAATCGTAGAATATTATAATGTTGATCAAGCAATAAAAAGCATGAAGCACATAGATGAGAAAAATAATTCAATAAACTTATTCATATAACTAGATATCAAATCAGAAAAATAAAGATTTCATCTTGTTACACTCATCCCTAACAAATAGGGTTTAGTTACTCATGACAGATATATAAAAGATAGAGATTAGAGAAGAATTACAAGAAAGATACATAAATGATTCTTGATAAAACTGCTCCAATGGTGTTAGAAATGGTCGTCTTTGAGTTTCTATGCTAGGGTACAAGTCTCCCCATTTTCCAATGGTAAAAAAGATCCCTAAAAAGTGAGAAAAATGCGTTTTTATACATTCAGCAGCGTGCTATGCGCCCCACTTAAGGGATTTGCGCTCCGGGCGCGCTTGAACAGTGTCAAAAGCGTGCAAATGCGCCCCTGGCGCTAAGGCTGGGCAAAATTCAGTTATGCTTGAAAATCGAACCGAACCGAACTAGTTTTCAGTTTGGAAAAAACTGAACCAAACTAGTTCTATAAACCAGTGAACCGGTTTAATACTCCAAACCAAACTAAACCAATTTAATACTCCAAACTAAACTGAACCGGTTTTAACTTATTTTTACTTGTACCAAACCGAACTGGTTTTAACTTATTTTTACTTATACCAAACCAAACTGCTTTTGTATTAAATTGAACCGCGCTATTTAATTCCTATAGACTTTTTTTCCTATTTAATTCATTGACTAGTAGTCTGGCAGCATGTGGAGCAATGTTGATTAATCAGAATTCACATGCTGCCTTTCTAGATACATACTAAGCCTTGCATTGGCACAACAATATTGATCAATCATAATTAATCAGAAACAGAATCAGATACATATTAATCTTTCCCCATAAGATAAAATTATAATTAATCAGAAACAGAAACAACAATGTCTAATTAGGGTAATGTTGATCAATCAGTCACATCACATCACCAAACCTTAATAGGCTAATGAATTTTCTAAAAATCTCTGCCCAGCACACATGTAACTAAAAGATGAACAAAAATAGATTCCTTAATATTCTAAAAGTATGATCCCTAAACTCAAATAATCTATTTACTTCAACAATTTTACTTCAAATGCAATGATGCTAAACAAAATAGAAACAAATGTCTTTAATCATCAAGACTAATGACACTAGCAGATGTTGTTGCGTAGAGCGTTGGAGAAATGATCTCTGCAAAAAAGAGTATTTCGTTATGTTTCAAAAACTTTAAAATACAATACAAAGTTTGTAGAACTAAAAATATTGTAACATACCTTTCTCAAAGGTTTCAAGTTCTTTAAGGTCCTCATCAAATAGATTTGAGAAAGGAGATCCTTTCAGCCAATCTTGAGTGCAAACGAGTACTTCCACTATCGAAGGTGTAAGATTACTACGATGAGGATCCAATACCCTTCCTCCAGTGCTGAAAGCAGACTCTGATGCTACAGTAGACACAGGAATGGCCAACACGTCACGAGCAACACTTGAAAGGATGGGGAATCTAGTTGAGTTGACTTTCCACCAATTCAGAATGTCAAATTCGACAAAATAAGGTTCACACTCTTCAGCAAGGTATTTATCAAGTTCAGACTTAGGATTAATTCTTTGCCCTGTTGATTTTTTGTAGAAGCTCATACCATGTATATCATTATCATCTTCCTCTGGTTGTGATTCTCCTATACTTTGAGAACCTTCCTCCCAACCTTCATATTCTCGATAAATTGATTTCAAGGAAGATGACAATTTCGTCTTCAATGCCTCACCATCTACATCAAAAAAATAATCAAGAAAGTAGTTTACATATCCAAATTTGCAAGTTGGGTCCAATACAACAACAATGAGTAACAGCACGTTTATTCCATCAACGTTGCCCCAATACTTGTCATATTTACTCTTCATACTAATCCCCATCGACTTTATGCTTGCATCATTGTGCTCACTTAATAATCGAATCTTCCTTCCAATAGGAAATACGTCCTTCATATATATGTTACTAGTAACATATGAAGAGCCGGAAATATGCATAGTAGAGTCATAGAAAATTTTCAAAAAGGGAAGCACCGTATTAGCAAAGTCCCAATCCTTAGATAGAGGTACTTCAAGGCCTTTATCCCTAGATAGTTCTTTGACATACTTAGCATCGACAGTTTCTAACAAATCAAAGGCTTTTTGATACTTCACAACCGTTACTAACATCAAGTATGTAGAATTCCATCTAGTTTCCACATCTAGACATATGAGACCTTTATAAGAAATTTTCTCCCTTTCAACACATCCCTTAAACCTTGCCAATCTTGAAGGAGACAGTCTCACATACTTGACTGCTTTCCGGATTCTTGTGATAGAAATGTCCTCATCTTTTAAACCTTCCTTTACAATCAAACTCAAGATATGTGCACAACACCGCATATGGATATATTCTTCGTTCAAGAGCAAATAATTCCTTGCATTTATCCATTTCTTCATAAATTTAATTTCGACGTCATTAGACGATGCATTATCTACTGTTATGCTAAAGGCACGATTCAACTCCCAAGCATTTAAACATGTCTCGACTTCCTTAGCCATGAACTCTTCTGTATGGCTTGTGATTTAAAAAAATTCAAGATTCTCTTATGAAAATTCCATTTTTATCAATGAAATGTGAAGTTAGACTCATGTAGCTTAGATTTTGGATAGAAGTCCATGTGTCTGTCGTAAGACAAACCCTCCCACAATTTTTTGAGATGAAAATTTTAAGTCTTTCTCTCTCCGCATCAAAAAGTGACCAAATAGTACGCCTTAATGTAGAGAGGGATGGAATATCAAACTGTGGTTGTAAGACATTCACAAAGTTTCGAAAAAACACATTCTCCACAAATCGAAAAGGAAGCTCTGCTCCCACAAACATCTTCACAAGCTCCAATTGACATGCCTCTTGGTCAAACGTTGAATGAGGTGAAGAGACAACAACTAATTCCTCCTTTTGTGTTTTATGCCTTTTCAGTTCTTGATTATTATGATGCTCCTTACATCTTTTCAGATGCATAGTCATAACACTTGTCCCATCCTTGAATTTAATCAAGTTTCCACAATAATGACATTTGACCATTTGACCTGAATTAGGCACTTCAGTAAAGTGATTCCATGCTTGTGATCGATTTTTACGCTTACATGGTGGAAGATGAGCTGATATAGCTTCACCAGAAGGGGCAACCGAAGTGACAGCAATATGTTCTTCATTCTCCATTGATGGAGAGTCCACGTAATCACCTATTGACGACATCTGTTTAAATAAATATGATTAGAAAGTCTACTTTTAATCATTTATTGAAACAAAAACAATAACATAAACTAAACTAAACAAAACAACTTTCATCAACAAAATGAGAACCAAATTAAAACCAGCATAATAATGAGTATATATCTATTTCTATTCATAATGTTCAACACACCGCTATCCAAACATAAACATATTTTTATATTAGAATATGTTTTCATATTTTTAGGAAGACCCTGTAGTCTATAGTATGACTCTACAATGTACAATCTAGACTGTCTTAAGTCAAATCTCAATTTAGACTGCCTTGAATACATAAGTATAAATCTCAAATCTCAGAAGTGTCGGTGCTGCAAAGACCACACATGCTTCTGCTCTCATTTAGAAAAGCAGAAATGTAGCGCCAATTTAATAAGTATAGATCTATTTCAATAAGGTGAAGAAAAAAACTGAAATATAACAACAGCCACTTAATGCACAACTAAAAGACACGACTCTGGAAGTGATAAACTTCTCACACACTTATGAACTGATAAATAAAATTTAGCCAGACCTATGACTCATTTGTATGCAAAAGTTACTGTGAAATACATAAATCTATAATTTGAAACACCAATTTAGACAACCATACACCAATTCAGCCTTGATTTCATAATATATTAAACTTACTATGTGCAATAGCTTATTCAAAATTGAGTCAATCTCGCAGGCATAAAAATAATAGCATTCAACACAACAAATACAGAAGTGGTGTCTTAGAAACAATTTGTGGTAGCAAAAAACAGATTATGAAATAATCAGTCAATTGTGAACATCATAGTTAATAAATTTCAAATAAAATTAAAGGTCTGGCTAAAAATACTTGTTAAAGAAACAAAATTTAAAAAGGAAAATATTGTGAATCACGGGAATTAATGCATTATTAATTTCAAAAGCTGCACTTTCCATTATAAACCTTCAACTTTTTATTCCTTAATCTATTTCTTTTAGACATTAGTTAGCATTTGGCTTATTGCAATATAGGTACAGGACACAAAATTAAAGCACACAAGTCTGAATATTTGTTACTCGATAAAAAATGAGAACAAACGAGCAGGATAACATCTAGCAAACCCTTGGGTTTATTGCCAAAATTGCTATTGTTATGTGTGCTAACGGCCAACCACACAAACATGAAACACACCCTTGCATATCAGCTTATACTCTTTTTGATTATACATAAAAAAGACACCCTTGAAGTTTTAAAGTTTGAAGACTAGCAAGACTTTATGCATACAAAAAGTTCATAGAGTATTGTTTCATCATAAACTATGAAGAACTCTTCAAAACATAGTATTGGTGCACCACATGCTATATTTAATTGCATAACCACAAGAAACAACCAATTTATTGCACAATTCAAGCTTTATAAAACAATTTACTAGATTTTTAATTTTTATATATATCAAATACCTCAATTCATGCTTTATAATTTGCTGCTATAACAGTAGCTTTATAATTCATAATTTTACTAGATTTATAATTTTTATATATATCAAATACCCCAATTCAAGGGAGGAAATAGCTCTAGATTTATTGAGTACCTATCAGTTACAGTCACACTTTCCACATAGTGTTATCATACTCATCACTTCAACTAACAACTTTATTTCCTGCTACATTATAACAGTAGCTTTAATACCAATATAATACCATAGTTTGTTAATTAGATTATTCACTTAGACACAAATTCTTCTCCATTAAGTGTAATATCAATCTTGTGTCTAACTTGTTTTTCACCATAGCAGAACAGAACCAATGTTATTGATTACACAAATGCAGATAAAAAAAATCAACAAGCATGAATACAAATACAGATAAAAAAAAATCAGCACGCGTGAATACAAAGGTTAAGCAATTATCAATTTATAACTTTAAAAATACAGAGATAACCAAAAGCCAAATTACACAAAACTTCAAAAAAAATCCAACAAAACAATCAAAAGTAGAGTACTAATCATGGTAGAAATAAAATGCATGGGAAAAGCATGAACTCGGCTCAAAAGGTTATCAAACAAGCAAAATCATCAAACAAAATCATCAAGCAAAATAATGAAGATGAACCAACATGGTGAACTGTTGCGCAGAGGGCTTAGACTCACGAAGAGAGAAGATGAAGTTCCATGAACTGTTGTGCGAAGAGAGAAGACGGAGGGCGATGAACTGTTACGCGAAGAGAGAAGAGATGATTCTGATTCTGATTCAGAATTTGCAGTGGCGGGCGGTGGCGGCCATAAGCATCATTTCAATTTTAGGGTTCTGATTCTGATTTTAGGGTTTTGAGATTTTGAGGTTTTGGTAGAATTAAAATTTAAAACTAAACTAAGGTTACAATGTACCTATATTTTCTAAAATCAGTTCAGTTAAAAAAACTAATTTTAAAATAAAGTTTGGTTTTTAAATTTTTTGAACCGGTTTAATTTAAAAATTATTTGGTTCGGTTCAGTTCTATAAATCAGTTTAGTTTTTGGTTTTTTTGCCCACCCTCACCTAGCGCAGAGGTTGTGCTTCAGGCGCACAACTTCTTCTGATTGACGTTTTCTACATTTTACTCCTCTTTTAATTCTGAATTGGGTTCCGATGTCCTCATGAAAGTTGTAGCTATGGAACTTAGCTTTCAATTACACTTGGTGTGACTCCAATTAAACATCTACAACTCCGGTTATGGCCGAAATACTCCATATATGTCATGTTTATCTCTCACCAAAATTCAGCACTGCACTAAAACAAAGTAACAACGCAAAACTTTGAAAAATCTCTACTTAATCAAGGAATTAATAACATAAACATTTCATTAAATAAAAAAACTAAAAATCAACAAAATATATCAAATAACTCCTTAAATTAACTAACGGTTAAAGATAAATAAGACTAAAATCAATGAAAAATATGCATGTGATGAAGAGTCGTCATCTTTCATGATTGTGTGTATTCTTGAATTGTATAATGAAGGTCTTGTGTTGTTTGTGTGTGTTTAGTCTTCTATTGTTGTTATACTGCTTAACAAGATGTGGCATGTGTTTTACCCTATTCTTTTTGTGTGTTCTCTTTTTCTATGTTCTATTTTGCATAGATAATTCACAACAAAATATCGCAAAGTAAACATTGAATTTTTTTTTCCGTAAGGGTGAAGTAGAGGCCTATTTCTTGGCACTGTGTTTATGATTCTCTTAGACTAGTTTGTTGGACACACTTAATTTTATCCTAGAATACAACTTTGATATAGTGATTTGGATGTGGTCTTCAAACATCATATCTACTTGTTTATGACTTCAGTACACGTTGGTCACACAACTCGTGTAGAAAGTTGCACTCCCCTCTACTTCGATATCCCAATGTTTGTCACCAACGTCCTCGCAATATAGTATCTCCAAGTCACTTCACATGGCTTGTCTTGATGCCCTTGGAAAGTGAGGTGGAAGATATCCCGACATGTGCAATACAAAACAAACATACCACAAACACAAGAAAACATGCCTAAGATTTATGTACAAGTATAAAATAAGGGATATGGTGCAAAATAAAAATATGTTTGTGTGTCAAATACAATAATACAATAATACAATTACTCACATAAGGCACATCATCGTCAAATATATCTCTCAAATCAAATCTTACCCATTTCAATGCAATTCTCAGCTACATGTTGACTCAAACCACTAACGCTATCAAATCCTTCTAAACTAGGATCAGATATCGCATGATCACTCTGCACAAACATCCTCCCAATCACCAAGAGCAACACCACCTGACTTCTCGTGGAGTCTAAGTGTTATAAATCAAGTCCCACCAAGATTTAGTCCAGACATCGTGTAACACCCAAAATTATTTTATTATATTTTAGCAATATAGTAGTAAATTATTAATTTACGTGTGTTTATTATGTTTATTAGCTTTGTAGGTGTTTGCGTTAGTAATTTATGTAACTTGTTAATATTAAATAAATTTAATTTGTTTTTTAACATAAATATGTACACCTATTTGTAATTCGAGATCACTTTGAGTTTAATCTTGTAATTTTTTTTTATTTTAACTTTTCAATTTCTGAACACTTTTAATTTCATCCCTCATAAATTTTTTTTTTTCCTGAAGTGACCAGAATTTGATAGTGTGTTTGACAAAACCTTCGCTGCCGTGTAAATTTTTAATTTGACTCATCACAAAATTCCTCAAAAAAAATCCATATCCATTAAAAATATAGAAATTCATCTTTTTCAACTCAAAATCCAAAAAATTGAAAGAATCCAACCATCTTCAATAGATTCCTCAATTCTACCATGTACCCATCCTTCCTAATCTTATTGCTCCGATATACTTTCTTATAAAACAAAAACAAAATCACATATAAAATCAAACCCAAACAAAAACCCAGAAAAGGAAAGGAATCGATTATCTTTAACTTTAAATCCAATTTTGTATTTTACAAGGAGGAAATAGATGAATTGGTTGCAGTAGTACTTGGAAAACCTAGTTTGATCATAATTACAACCGACATACAAGATTTCCAATGTGGTGGTAAACGGAAAATTTGCTTCGATCATTAATATTTAAATGCATTAAACATACCAATAAGTAGTATTTTGAAGTTTTCAACAAAATACACATCAAATTTTAGTCTAAACATAAATATATTTTAGTCATAACAAAATACAACATATTTTTTCTTCAAGTATACAACATGAGCTAAAATCTCGTCACTTATTATAGTTGTTCATTAAACTATACAATTATATACCCTTCTAAAAGCTAACTATATGGCCTAGCCCGCTTGGTCCTTTGGGGCTTGATAGCGTTTCAGCAAGTGTACTGAATTGTTGCAAATAATAATAAAATGGTAGTACCAAGTATTGAACAAAAAGTTTATGAATTGATTGAAATTATATTTGAAATTAACAACAGTAATATAATTGATCCTTTATTATAAGAAAAATGGCAGAGATGATTTCACTTCAAATCCAACCTTGGTGTCTAATTTGATCCTCGTTACTGAATTCCTTTATTGAATAATTACTAAGTTCTTGCCCTGATGTCTTAGTGACAGAACCTTTAATTCCAAAGTAACCCCTAATTCCTTAGTGGATTTATGATTAGAATTAAGCCCTATCGTACATGAATTATCTTGTTAAACTACTGCTTTTGCAACAAATTTAATTGGTTTCATTACCTGCATCCATCCCTAGACTACAATATCATGAATTACTCATCTCAAGCATTCGTAAAGTCCACTTCCGTTTTAAAAATAAGAATCGTAGAACATTTTAAAGTTGATCAAGCAATAAAAAATATTAAGCGTAGAGATGAGTAAAATAATTCAGTAAACTTATTCATATAACTAGAAATCAAATTCAAAAAATAAGGGTTTCATCTTTTTACACTCATCCCTAACAAATAGGGTTTAATTACTCATGATAGAGATAAAAAAGATAGAGGTTAGAGAAGAATTACATGAAAGAGATTAGAGAAGAGTTACATGAGGCTGAGTGATTTTTCTGGACGGATCTTGACTTTTCAATGAAAGAATATGTGCTTGTTACTAACTTCTCAATAACACTCTCTCAAGCATATTTTTTAGGTGGAGCTTCGTTTGCTTGAGCTCCTTGTTGACCTATAGATCCACATTGTTGATATTTCCATGAAAAATTTGGATGATTTCTCCAACTTGAATTGTACGTACTAGAGTAGGGATTATTCTGCCTCCCATTGTTACCCATAAAGTTCACCTCTTCTAGTTCTTATATATCAATATCTGGTACTTCACAAGCTCCATTTTTATGTGTATCCCCACAAAAGTCACCACCTGTATGTTTCAATAATTTGACGGGGGCCACTTGAGGTTGTATATTTCAAGCTGCCATCCCCTTCTTTATCTCAGCAGCGATAACATCTTCTATCTGTTTTGAAAGCAACTTCCCTTGAGCCAACCCAACATCCATAACATTCAATTCCAAAATACCAATTTTTAACCCACGACATCTATCATACAATATCATTTTTTCATTTGATGCCATGATCTCAATAATTTTTCGTGCTTCTGATGCGGTTTTGTAATTCAAAGAACCACCTGGTGTAGCATCCAACATAATTATAGTGCTAGGCTTCAAACCATTATAAAATATTTGCATTTGAGCAGTGTCGTCATAAGCATGATTGGGGCATCCTTCTAGTAAACTCTTGAACCTAATGTAAGTGTCACGAAGAGATTCTCCTTCTTTTTGTTTGTAACCGGAAATCTCTTGCCTTTTTCTAACGAACATAGCTGAGGGGGGAAGTATTGTTCCAAGAACTTATCTTCAAGGTCAACCCATGTGGTGATGCTACTGGAGGGTAAAGAATTAAGCCACTCCTTAGCATCATATTTCAATGAAAATGGAAATAGTCACAACATATTCCCTTCTTCAGAACAACCATCCACCTTCACTGTTTCACACAATTCAAAGAAATTTGTGAGATGTCTATTGGCGTCTTCGTTATGTTTATCAAAAAAATGAATCTCTTTCACCTCTCGGTATAGATAGAGACATATTTCGAACTTGTTAAATGTAACTAGTTTGTTATGGATGGCCAACCGAACACGGTTTCTATCTCGATTCCCATACTCGCCGATGGTATGTTCAGGTGGTAGTGGATCAGCCATTTCTACAAAAAAATGAAGGAAAAAAATTCCCTAAATCCTCTTCTTCCACTACTAATTGTCTTTCCCTTAGTCTCCTTTCTCGAACCGCATTTCAATTTGCTTTCGCAGTTTTTTTTTTTATTTCTGGATCAAAGAAAAGTTCAGTTGAGGACTGGCCTCATATACAAGGTTAGACAAATTGTGAGTAATGAACAATTTTAAAATAATTAAGTAAAAATAAAACAGTTTTAAAACTTTTTTTTTTCAAAATTAAAAATAAAATAAAAGCAAAAAATTTGAATTAAGTAAATAAATTATAACTCAACAGTGATATGGCAACCCCCGGCAATGGCGCCAAAAACTTGATAGCGTTTCAGCAAGTCTACTGAATCGTTACAAGTAATAATAAAATGGTAGTACTGATTGTCGAACTCAAGGATTGCGTTTTACATAGAATTGTATTTAATTAATAAAATTGAACAAAAAATTTCTTAATTGATTGAAATTATATTTGAAATTAACAACAGTAATAAAATTGATCATTTATTATAAGAAAAATGTAAGGGATGAGTTTCACTTTTAATTCAACTTTGGTCTCTAATTTGAACCTAGTTACTGAATGCCTTTATTGAATTATTACCGAATTCTCTTTGTTATTCTTTTCCTAATGTCTTAGTGACTGAAGCTTTAATTCCAAAGTAACCCCTAATTCCTTAGTGGATTTAATATTAGAATTAAGCCTTACGATACATGAATTCTCTTGTGAAACGATTGCCTTTGCAACTAATTTAATTTGTTTCATGACATGCATCCATCCGTAGACTACAATATCATGAATTGCTCATCTCAAACATTCGTAAAATCCACTTCCGTTTCAAAATACGAATCGTAGAACATTTTAAAGTTGATTAAGCAATAAAAAGCATTAAGCACAAAGATGAGTAAAATAATTCAATAAACTTATTCATATAACTAAAAATCAAATAAAAAAATAAGGATTTCATCTTGTTACACTCATCCCTAACAAATAGGGTTTAGTTACTTATGACAGAGATACAAAAGATAGAGATTACAGAAGAATTACAAGAAAGATTAATGAATGATTCTTGATAAAACTGCTCCAATGGTGTTAGAAACGGTAATCTTTGAGTTTCTCTACTAGGGCACAAGTCTCCCAACTTCTCAATAGTAAAAAAAGATGCCTAAAAATTGAGGAAAAACGATTTTTAATGTGCTTTTCTACACATCGCGCGCTTCAGGAGCGAAAAGGCAGGCTTCAGCACTGAAATGCACTTCAGGCACGGAACGACAAAAGCTTCATCGTCTAATTGTGGAAATGCGCATCGGGTGCGCTTCAAGCGCACCACATCTTATGTCTCGCGTTTAGTGCATTGGTATCCTCTTTTGAATCTGTATTTCGTTTCGGTGTCATCTTAAAAGTTTTTGCTATGGATCCTAGCTTTTATTTGCACTTGGTTTGACGCCAATTGGACATCTACAACTCCATATATGACTGCCATACTCCACATAGGTCATGTTGATTTCTCAT
Organism: Cicer arietinum; assembly: GCF_000331145.2. NCBI lineage: Eukaryota > Viridiplantae > Streptophyta > Magnoliopsida > Fabales > Fabaceae > Cicer > Cicer arietinum. Next base: position 41,913,971 of record NC_021164.2, read on the forward strand.
CAAAATTCACCACTGCACTAAAACAAAGTAACAACACAAAACTACAAAAAATCTCTACTTATTCAAGGAAATAAGAACATAAACATTTCATTAAATCAAAGAACTAAAATTAACAAAATATGTCAAATAACTCTTTAAATTAACTGGTGAATAAAAGATAAATAAGACTAAAAACAATGAAAAATATGCATATGATGAAGAGTATCAAGGCTCATCCTTATTTATCCTACAAAAACATGTGCAACCCTACACTTCTCGCCAACGCTTCCAAGATGCTGCACTTTTGTGTGGATCTTTCTCTCTATGTCATGGCTACTTCTTTCTCCTTTAGCCAAATGATTCTTCTAATGTATCATTTTATTACTTGAAGTACTACAACAAGAATTGAAAAGAAATGCCCAGACATAAAAGAAAAAATATTTAATTGTAGTTTTAGTCCATCTATTATTACCAATTCACATAATGGTCCCCCTATTTTAAAAGTCGACAGTTTTGGCCCCTCCCTCAGATTTTTGAACTAAAAAATGCTGAATTGACAAACTTTTAATGATGTAGCATACAATTGTATGATATAAAACAATCTAGATGAATTAATTATTAATATGTCATTAATTAAATTAAAAATATGTAAAATTTCTGAAGTTGAAAGCTAAATTTTTACTGCATTATATTCCAATTCTATGGGTGTTAATCATTTTACATTATCATATCATATGTCACATTATTTAAAATATCTGATATCTTCATTTTTTAGTTAAAAAATCAGAAAGATGGACCAAAATTGTCGACTTTTAAAACAGGGGGATCAATTTCGTGAATCAGTAAAAATAGATGGACTAAAATTGCAATTAAGCCAAAATAAAATTAAGAGAAAATGAAGATTAGGGTTTCATAAAAATTGGTCTTATGAAACTCAAACTCATAAATTTAGAAAAGAAAAACTAATCCTTGAAGCAGATGAAGATGACATTGGAAGATGGAAAGTCTGGCATGGTAGTGGTAAACATGAAATCAAGCAAATGATGGATTAAATCAATAACAACAATCAAGAGTTATATTAAATGCAATTATACCAAGTCTATTAAATGGATAGTAACAAATGAGAATCACCCAAACTGTTAATGTTTCAATGTCCAATGGAAGACATTATTGCCATAACTTTTGTGATTTAGTCTCCACAAATTATGTCTTTATCTTCTCTTTGTGGCTACGTCGTTAATTGTATTTGAAACTAAGTTATGCTTTAAGCATACAAATGATAAAGTCAGTATCAAAATTTGACACAATTCAGATTGTGCAGTTGGTTTATCAATCAAAGGTAACATAAATTCAACCCACACACCAATAGTCACAAAATTTATCTAATTTTTCCCATGGACCCAATGTTTTTAACCTAACATTTTTATAATCATACATAAAGAGCCGAAAAAATCTCTAATTCTTATTACCTATATTGAAGCTTTGATATACTACGGTAGCTTCTCACCTTTAATCTCCATGGATCTTAAATAACATTACCTATACTCATATCATCAGGTTTCACAATAGTACTTACAGAAGCTACACAACTAGCATAGTAATAACAAAATTTGCAACACTACAAATCTTTCTTAGCACAATTTTCCCTTCTTCCTCTTTACCTTTTTCAATGAGACTGTTTGGGTTATCATCCTCATAATTGCAGGAATTCCTGCTCCAGACAATGATATTCTCCACCCATATCCACCATCTATCATGTTCATTTTCCACACAATAAACAATTCATTCAACTCTTTTCAATTAATTGATCAAAATTATTAATTAAACTTACTTTGATGTAAACCAATTCACATGATTCGCTATGAGAATTCCTATTGTGATGTTCAGTTGGAACAAAAAATTGAGAAAACATTCAACAAGCCATTGAACATTGAGAGGAAGCTCCAACAATTTCTGCCAGAACACCCTTCATGTTTACCTCTAAGTCACAGGTGCTAAGCAATAACAAAGAGTAATCAGAGGTGAAAAAGCATTTGAACAAAATGGTAAAGCTTAACATAGTAGTTTTATTACCTTCAAGCTTTGAAAAGGATTGAAGCCTTCGAGCTCCAATAACACCAGATCTAACCAAAATCAAAATATAGTTAGTAGCAAACCAAAATCAAAATAAAGTCAATAGCAATCCATTCAAACCAAAGAAAATGTTTAGAAAAAAAAAACACAAAATTTAAGTAGAAATTCATAAGAAACTTAAGAAATTACCTGAAATTGCGATTAGGACTCACTAGATGTAGGTTAGGGTTCCTGCAATTTGAAAGAGAAATTGAGAAATGAGAAACGATGGAAGCTGATTAGGGTTCATCCGATTTGAGAGAGAAATAGAGAGACAAAATGCAAAACGGTCGAAGGTGATTAGGATTCATGCTAGTACTGATATTTTGGTGCTATCACTACCACCATCAAAAGAAGAACAACCTAACCACAAAATGGTATTTACTGAGACGTTGAAGGTTGCGAATATGAAGATGTTAATGGAACGACGAATGATGTTTATTGAGGCCTTAAAGGTCACGAAGATGAAGGACAAAGAGAATGGGGGATGAACCACAATGGCGAGAATGAAAAATGGAGGCGCTAGGGTGTGTGAGGATGAAGCAGAAAGTTTGGTTGGTCTCTAAATCAGTCGCTAATAAATTGATCTCTAAATCGGTCGCTAAAATATATTTTTTGACAATTTTAAAGATATGTTTGGTTTCAGTTAACTGTTATAAATATTTCGTCTCTACAGCAACTAATTTTTTACGGTTTCTAATTCGGTCACTAAAAGCGAAATTTCTAGTAGTGACTATTTTTCGTCGGTGTACTTTTTACCAATTTCTAACTCTAATTTTGTTGGGGTTAGTCATTTCTTAATGGAATATTTTAACTTTTAGGAAAAAAAATGTCGTGTTATGTTTTCGTGTTTTAATTGTAATACTTTTTTGTCAATAGGTTAACGTAGTGTGGACAGTTTAGCCAAGCTCATGTCAAAATTTTAACCAATCAAAGTCTATTTGTGAAGCCAAATGGAAGAAAATGAAGGCTATGTAAAATGCATTGTCAGCATCTTTTATAGTTATTTTGAACAATTTTATGTAAGGATGTATGTGGTGGCGTTGGTACCACCACAAACACTTGTTTGCTTATTTTTTAGTTGTTATGAACAATTATGTAAACTTAAACATTAATAGTCACGTTTCCTTTTTTTTTTTTTTAATATGAAACCAAGTTTGTTTTGAACAGTTAATAATATTTTACTTCTTGAAAGGTCATAGTTATAGAATGTCTTCTCTCAGTGTTCAACATTATACTCATAATTCTTACAACAAAAAAGTGTGAATTTTGAGACAAGACAACAAGAATTACGTTTGTGCACTAACAACCATTATGGTATTAACCAAGGAACTTGGTTAATTTCACGACAAATATAAAACGTGGTTAGTTCATTTATACATAGTGGTTAATATGGTCCACATAGTGAATAATAGCATAAAATTAAGGAAAATTAAGGAACTTGATCATTTTAATCACAAGTAAACAATTTGGTTATAATTGCTTGAAAAACAATGGTTAATGCAATCCACAAAGTGGTTAATAGCATAAAATCAAAAAACTTTATCATTTTAATTATAAGTAAAAAACTTGATTAATGGAGTGAAACAAAGTGGTTAATGTAGTTCACAAAGTGATTAATGACTTAAAACCAAAGAACTTTATCATTTTTTATCACTGCCATTGTTACTTGCTTAAAGATGTGATTTTTATCCTTTTTATTATTATTCTTCCTCTAAAATCATTCTCTTTCTTAACTTATTCTTTTTCTCTGCATTTCAATTCAATTTACTTTTATAGTGAATGAGAAAGAAGGAAGGAAAGAAGAAGAGAAAGGAAAAGTGAAAGAAAAGAGACATAAATAAAAGAGTAATGTGAAAACCTACTTTTTAGGTGTGCAAAATCACGTTTTTCTCATGTGCAAAGCTAAAGTGATATATTTGAACAGTTGACTACGGTATCACCATATTTATGTCCCAAAAATACGTTTCAGTAACATTTTTGTATGGGCTGAAAGATGTATAATTGAGATTTCATTTTATTTTATTTTTGGAAAAATATTTAAAAGTAGAGTCAGAAATTAAGTGTATTTTCCACCTCATTAACAAATTGCCACAACAGTATTTTAACATAAAATAAAAAATTTAACTAATTTACAATTTTAATCTTTTATGTGTCGTTTTCAAATATGTCCTTTATATCTTTTTCCAATCAGGTTCCTTAAATGACACTATGTTTGCAACGTTAGCCTTTGTGTTATTTTTTGTTTGTAAAAATATCATTTTCCATTAGTTTCGTTATAAAAAATGTCATGTGGCTGCTACAATGTTGACATGTGCATATTGGTGTCGATATGACAAATTATAAAAGTAAATGATTCCCAAATTGGCCTTTTAATTTTTGGAATAATACACTTATGGTCTTGTAAGTTTAAACTTGTTTTCGCTAAGGTCCAATCTTCATCTTTTACCTCTTCATCATTTTCCTCTTCACCATCTTCTTCTTGCACTCCATCTTTAAAAACCTAAAACTCAAAATTTATAATTCCAATAAAAAAACTTTAAAGTCAATCATGTGAATTAGAGAAAAAAATCAAAACAGGAAATCTATCATTTGAACAAGAATTAAAAAAATAAGTTGTTGTCACTACGCGAAAAAACGCATATTACATCGCTTTTTTTAAGCCATTTACAGCGCTTTTTCAAAAAAATAAGCGCTGTGGAAACGAGCGTTGTAAATGATACAACAGCGCTTTTAAAAAAGCGCTATAAAACATGTAAATACAACGCGCGCTTGTTATGCACATTTTACAGCGCTTCTTCACAAAAAGCGCTGTAACATGCACCCCATCATATGAGTTATGGGTGTGCATATTACAGCGCTTTCTCAAAAAAGCGCTGTAATATGCCCACCCATAATTTCATATATGGGTGTGCATATTACAGCGCTTTCTCGAAAAAGCGCTGTAAAATGCCCACCCATAATTTCATATTATGGGTCTGCATTTTACAGCGCTTTTCTTATACATTTTACAGCGCTTTCTCACGAAAGCGCTGTAGAAGGTGCACCATTAAAGCGCTTTAGAACAACATTTTACAGCGCTTTTTAAAAAAAGCGCTGTAAAATGTGTGTTTTTTTTTTTTTAAACGCTGTAAATTAATTATTTGAAATGAAAAGTGCTTTTTAGCTTTTTATGGCACTTTTTTTAAAAAGCGCTATCTTTTATCTTTGTATCCAAAATTATTTTTGATCCAAAATCACTTCACAATCAGTAGAACAGAATATATTACAAACAATCAGTAGAACCCATTGTACAAATGAATCAAGACATCTTTGGAGATGAGTATATTGAGTACCTCGAAAAGGAGCAAATGTACGATCTTCTCGAACATAAGGAGCTGAGTGTTACTGTAATCAGCTTGTACATAAGGTAAAAAATACTTTTAATTGCATTTATTTGTAATTAATTAAATGTATTGGTAATTAATCTAGTTTAAAATTTTCATTGAAGGTTTTTGTACGAGAAGGTCGTGTGCACGAGGAAACTGTCAAATAAATACTCATTCTTGTCTCCGCATAAGATGTCGATGTTCAAACTCGATCCAGACAATGTAAAACACTACATTGTAGATATGTTTTTAAGAAATAAAGAAAGTGATAAATTGTTCTTGGCACCATATAATTCAGGGTACGTAATTTTATCTTTTTTAATTGATGAGAATTTAATTTATTAGTTGTCTATAAACAAAATTGCTTAACCAATTTTTTGTTGTTGTAGGGCACATTGGGTGCTATTTGCAATCAATGCGGTCTCTGAAGTGATATACTATTTGGATCCCGTGCACGGCGATTACACCAATCACCCCGGAATAAAGAATATGCTCGACACGTAAGTAATATTCATTTATTTCTTACATATATATATTTATATATATATATATATAAATATATATATGTAAGAAATAAATGAATATTACTTACGTGTCGAGCATATTCTTTATTCCGGGGTGATTGGTGTAATCGCCGTGCACGGGATCCAAATAGTATATCACTTCAGAGACCGCATTGATTGCAAATAGCACCCAATGTGCCCTACAACAACAAAAAATTGGTTAAGCAATTTTGTTTATAGACAACTAATAAATTAAATTCTCATCAATTAAAAAAGATAAAATTACGTACCCTGAATTATATGGTGCCAAGAACAATTTATCACTTTCTTTATTTCTTAAAAACATATCTACAATGTAGTGTTTTACATTGTCTGGATCGAGTTTGAACATCGACATCTTATGCGGAGACAAGAATGAGTATTTATTTGACAGTTTCCTCGTGCACACGACCTTCTCGTACAAAAACCTTCAATGAAAATTTTAAACTAGATTAATTACCAATACATTTAATTAATTACAAATAAATGCAATTAAAAGTATTTTTTACCTTATGTACAAGCTGATTACAGTAACACTCAGCTCCTTATGTTCGAGAAGATCGTACATTTGCTCCTTTTCGAGGTATTCAATATACTCATCTCCAAAGATGTCTTGATTCATTTGTACAATGGGCGAATCGTTGCTGCTGCCCATGTTCCTTTTTATTTGGATGTCAAGACACGCCCCGTATTTACCAAGGCGTGGCTGACTTTTATTAGGAGCAGCAGCAGCAGCGACCGATTTTCCCCGATCCAGATTTTTTGTTGCTGCAAGTTTTGCAGCTTTATTACCCTCCAGCCTTTGTAGTTTGGCAGCCCTATTAACCTCCAATTTTTGAGGTCTGCTGCCTTTTTTTGGCTGTAGGGGTGGTTTATTTATTTGGACCTACAAAAATGAGGTAAAATGTTAGTTTATTGAATCTGAAAAAATAAAAAACCTTAGGCAATAAATGTGACAAACCTTTTCGGGAGATGTAACTGATTTGTCCTTGGGAATCTTTTTTTCGAGGGCAACAAGGTGTGTGGGCCATGCCACGTAACTGCCAATAGCGTCGCTTAAGAACTTCATATCTCCATCGTTGTCCGGTATGGGCAACGGTGCAGTTGGTTCGAAAGCAACCGTAGGCGATACTTTGACATGGCCCGCGGGGATCGGAATATTGTGCAATACTTCTCCCGAAGTATTGTGCAATATTCCTTTTCCCACCTTCCGTTGAGTCGGCGAGGACAAGTATAGGACACATGTAGTGACACCCTACATCAATAGTTAAAACATAAGTACAGTTAATATATAAGTTTGTTTAATACATAAGTAATTACATAAGCAAGTAAGTAGTAAGTAATTAATTACCTCGGGAATACTCTTCAAACCGACGTTGCAACTCCCGGTTTCACTCTCCATTTGTATTTCAGGTTGGAGCTGAACCGGAAGTTGCTTGTCTTTATTCGTATTCACCAAGAGTGCCACTTGCTCCGATAAGATTCTGAGCTTCTCTAATACTTCCTCGTTGGAAGGTTTTTGGCGCTTCTCTTGAGGAAAAAAGCTTTTGGGAGTTACGCCAAATCCTTTCCCCCTCACTCGACCGGAATACTCAGGGACATTAAACACTTTCCCAAGAATGTCCCTGCACGTATCCTTGTTGCCCTCTTGAGTTTCAGAACTTTGTTCAATAGTTTCCTAAAATACATGTAACATTAAAAAGATAAGTTCAATAGCATTTTTAAAATACAATATTAAAAAATATTAAAGTGATAATATACTTACACAAAGTTCTACAACTTTCTTGACATTTTCATTATCAACCACTCCTTCTTTGTTAACACGCGCTTCCTTCCATAAGATATGACGACCCAAGGGTTGATCGGCTTGGGTGTCTTTTCTCTATTCGTTAAAATCATAAACAAAATAATACAAATTAGTTACACACTATAGTTTATAATACAAATTACAAGTGATGTTTAATTACTTACAATTTTTTGTTCAAGGCGTGCATATCCCATACGTGATTTCTTGTATGGGTGTTTTGGGTTGCTTGCCCGTTCGCGATTTGCCTTACTAATATTCTATATAAAAAAAAAATAGCAATTGTGTAAAAATTTAAAATACGCTACGAATATGAATAATAAAACACAAATGCTAATAAATTAATCACTTACGACAAACGCCGGGTCAGAACGTTTGGAAACAAATGCACTCCATTCATCCTTTGATATATAATGTTGATATATCTTTGGAGGTTCAGCATTTGTGTTTCCTTCTCTATCTTTTAGATAGAAATTTGAGAGATGGGATCTAAATCCACGATGGATTTTCCCAGCAACTCTCAAAACATATGACTTTCGTTCCTCATCAAGAACAAAAGTGGTCTGCAATGAAAACAATTATAAGTAATGTATTTTACAGAAAAAAAATTATAAATGACAAAAGAGTAGATCAAAATATTTACTTGAATGTCATTCCAGATGATATCTTTGGCATCCTTCAACGCCTTATCTCTCCAGTTGTCTATTGTTATTGGGACATTTTGACGAACAACAGCCCCAATGTAGCTTACAAACATGGAGCTGTTGGGGTCAACTGGCTGACCACTCTCGTTCCAGCCAACCTAATAAACTCATATAGTAAGTACATGCCCTAAACCCTAAAAAAAGATAAAAAAACACACAGCAAACAGAGTATATATAGTATACCTCAAATTTAATGCCACTGCTCCGTGCTTTAATCACCCTTTGCATGATAGTTGCACCACGTTTGACTTCTTTTTCGTAAGTCTTAGAGGTGCCAACTTCTTCATTTTGAACTTCTAAATCTTTGTTTGTATCCATTTAACTACAACAAGTTCAACATGCACTTTAGTATAACATCAACAAGCTCAACATGGATCATGCATTATTATAAACAAACTCAACATGTATCAGTATATCTTAAAAAAGCTCAACATGCATTCTAATGATTACAAAAATTTAATAACATCAATACCTGAATAATGATGGTTCGAAGAAAGACGAAATGCAAAGAAAAGAGGGTTTGCAGAAAGTTCACAGAAATATGGTTCACAGAAATACGGTTTGAAGAAATACGTAATGAGGGTTACGTATTTCAATGAAAATATATTGTGTGAAATGGGAGAGATGATCTTGGATGGAAATAAGGTTCGAAATGAAGGAGATGATCGTGGAAATAAGGTTCGTAAAGGACGGGATGATAGGGTTTGCAAAAGAAGAGAAGAAATGAAGGTTGAGATGAAGGTTACGTAATGAAGAGGAAACTGAAGAGGTAACTGTTATATATACGTAACACTTTTACAGCGCTTTTTATAAGCCTTTTACAGCGCTTATTTTGTAAAGCGCTCTAAAAGGCTTCTTTAGTTAAATTTTTAAAAGGCTCTTTTACAGCGCTTTTTTCAAATAAGCGCTGTAAAAGACCTCCGTGTGTTATTATGTTATTTGAATGCCTTTTACAGCGCTTTTTTCAAATAAGCGCTGTAAAAGACCTCCGTGTGTTATTATGTTATTTGAATGCCTTTTACAGCGCTTTTTTCAAATAAGCGCTGTAAAAGACCTCCGTGTGTTATTATGTTATATGAATGCCTTTTACAGCGCTTTCACACATAAGCGCTCTAAAAGGCTTCTTTAGTTAAATTTTTAAAAGGCTCTTTTACAGCGCTTTTTTCAAATAAGCGCTGTAAAAGACCTCCGTGTGTTATTATGTTATATGAATGCCTTTTACAGCGCTTTCACACATAAGCGCTCTAAAAGGCTTCTTTAGTTAAATTTTTAAAAGGCTCTTTTACAGCGCTTTTTTCAAATAAGCGCTGTAAAAGACCTCCGTGTGTTATTATGTTATTTGAATGCCTTTTACAGCGCTTTTACACATAAGCGCTCTAAAATGTCTCTTTATGTTAATTTTAAGAGGCTCTTTTACAGCGCTTTTCCCAAATAAGCGCTGTAAAAGACCTCCGTGTGTTATTATGTTATATGAATGTTTTTTAAAGCCTTTTACAGCGCTTTTCCACATAAGCGCTCTAAAATGTCTCTTTATGTTAATTTTAAAAGGCTCTTTTACAGCGCTTTTTCCAAATAAGCGCTGTAAAAGGCCTTATTGTTTTTGTGTTTTGTTATGTTATGTTATTTTTTAAACAAGCTCAACATGCATGCAAAACCCACATAGTAGTAACTGGTCACCACAAAAATCCCTTCCTCTTCACCAAACTCTTCTCCTTTTATGCATCTTCTTCACAAACATCAAAGCTTACTCTTTCACAATTCAATCTCCACCTCAACACCCTTTTTATCTCTTTACATTCTCTTTCCTTCTTAAATCGAAACTTAATTGGTATTCAGGATCATTGCCATGTTGCGAAAAATGGGTTTGTGTCTGGTGTTTTTGGGGATTCCCATGATGCGTACAAGGTGTTTGAAGAAATGGGTTTGTGTCTGATGTTTTTTGGATTCCCATGATGCGTACAAGGTGTTTGAAGAAATGGGTTTGTGTCTGATGTTTTTTGGATTCCCATGATGCGTACAAGGTGTTTGAAGAAATTAGGTGTCTGATGAATATTATTTTTAAAGCTTTTTTACAGCGCTTTGTCAAATAAGCGCTGTAAAATGTCTTTTTTACTCACTTTCAAAAGAGTCGTTTACAGCGCTTTGTGTGAAAAGCGCTGTAAAAGGTATAAAACACTCATTATTTTATTTTTAAAAGGATCTTTTACAGCGCTTTTTAAGATAAGCGCTGTAAAATGTCTCTTTATTTTATTTTTGTGTTTGGTTTATTTGGGTTGGGATGACATTAAAAACATTTTTATCATTGTTTATTGGATTAAAAATATTGTTATCATTGTCTTTATCACAATACTTTAGGAGATGATGAATTATTAGAAATGAGTATTCTGAAGAATCTATATATATATATGCACTGAGCAAAAGAGAATCTCTCTATTCAGTTCAGTTCAGTTCATGTAAATTACTAATTTATATTCAGTTCAGTTCATGTAAATCAAGCTAAATATAAAACACTCATTGTTACATGAACTTGGTATAAAACACTCAAATCAAGCTAAATATAAGCAGAAAATAAATTAATCAGAAAATAAATTAATCAGAACTTAGTATAAAACACTCAATTCAGATTACATGCATATTTACAATAACACAGTTCAGATTACATGCATAGCTTATATAAAACAATTAAACATATATATACATTAAGATGCCCTTCTTCTTTTCCTGGTGACATTCACATTTGTTTGTCCATTTACAATACGAAACGATGGATTAATCCAAATTCCCTCATCATGATCATCTCTAAGATATAAACCATCATCAGTTGAATCAATTTCATGTGGTTGTTGTGATGTTGCAAATAAAAGATCATTACCAACATCTTCATCATTATTGTTATCATCACTTATTTTATTGGTCGATAGGACAACAGACCATTTATCATTAGAAGGATCAGTGACATAAAACACTTGTTGAGCTTGCGACGCTAAAATAAAAGGCTCGTCTTTGTATCCCACCCTATTAAAATCGACAAGCAAGAATCCTGACTCATCAATCCGAACGCCATTATTATTATCGACCCACTTGCAACCAAATATGGGAACACGAAACATTGTGTAGTCTAACTCCCATATGCGCTCGATAACCCCAAAATATGATAGATTTGCATATATTGGGTTTTTGTCTTTTGCACTTGAGACATGCATCGCTTCAGCTACGAGAGTGACTCCACTATTTTGCATAGTGGTCTGATCATCTTGTTCTTTGGTATAAAATGTGTAGCCGTTAATAACATAACCAGTGTAAGAAAAGACATGTAAGCTCGGACCATTTGCTAGCCACCTCAATCTATTTGAAATTGATCCGGGGTCTATATCAAATTTTGACATTATGTGATTTTTTAACCATGTTACAAAACTTCGATTGTGCTCTCGAGTTATCCAATTTTGATTCCTATTCATGTTCAAACGAGATAACTGATCAATGTGTATTGTAACATACGGTTGAACCTCATCATCATTGTGCAGAACATACAATTGTGCCTGCTCCCATTCTGTCCTTGATATAGTCAGTAGTCTCCTTCCAGTTATCCCTTCTCCTGATAGTCTTCCCGAATGACGAGACATGGGAAGCCCTATGGATTCAACATTGGACAGATATTCAGTACAAAATTCAGCAGCCTCTTCAACAATGTATCGTTCAGCAATACAACCTTCTGGTCGACTTCTACTTTTTACGTACCCTTTTAATATTTTCATATATCGTTCTATCGGATACATCCATCTCATATAAGCTGGCCCACAAAGTTGTGTCTCCTTAACCAGATGAACAGTAAGGTGAACCATTATATCAAAAAACGATGGTGGGAAATACATTTCAAGCTCACACAAAGTAACAACAATTTCCCTCTGCAATGTCGGTAATTTCTGAGGGTCGATCACTTTACTACAAATTTCCCTGAAGAAGAAACATAATCTAGTTAAGGCTAGTCGAACTTTTTCAGGTAAAATGGAACGTATACCTATTGGTAGCAAATGCTCCATTATAATATGACAATCATGGGTCTTCAAACCTTTTAACTTGAGGTCTTTCATACAAACCAAATTTTTAATGTTCGAAGAGTATCCTTCTGGAACTTTAACTTCGTGTAGAAATTTACATAAAACAATTTTTTCCTTTCTAGATAGAGTATGAGCGGCTGGAGGTAGATATGTGCGATTTCCTTTCTTTACTGGAGCCAGTTCATTTCTTATTCCCATATCGACCAAGTCCAATCTTGCATTGACGCCATCTTTAGACTTTCCTGGAACATTGAGTAACGTACCAATAACACTTTCAAATACATTTTTTTCAATATGCATCACATCGAGGAAATGTCTTACATACAATGACTTCCAATATGGCAATTCAAAGAAAATTGACTTTTTCTTCCACCCAGTTTTCACCAGCTCTCCCGCAAAAGGTTTGCCAAATTTATTGGTCAAACCTTGTACTTTTTCAAGTATTTGATATCCAGTCGGTGCTAAAGGAGCTTTACCTTCCTCTGATTTTCCATTGAATGCATTTCTCCACCCACGATACTGATGACTATAAGGTAAAAATCTACGATGTCCAAGAAACACATTCTTCTTACAATGTTTCAACCGCATCCAATTTGTACTCTCTTCACATATAGGACATGCACACTGACCTTTAATGCTATATCCTGATAAATTACCATATGCTGGAAAATCATTAATTATGCCGAACAACATAACCCTTAAATTGAAACATTCTTTCTTATACCCATCATAAACTTCCACACCTGTCTCCCACATACTTTTTAAATTTTCGATTAGAGGAGTCAAGTATACGTCGATATCATTCCCCGGTTGTTTGGGTCCAGAAATTAACAGAGACAACATCATAAACTTACGCTTCATACATAACCATGGAGGTAGGTTATATATTACCAAAATCACAGGCCACGTGCTATGTGAGATGCTTTGAAGACCATGTGGATTCATTCCATCAGTAGAAAGTGCAAGTCTTAGATTTCTTGACTCTATCCCGAATTCAGGATACTCGTGATCAATTTTTGCCCATTGTGGGGAATCTGCAGGGTGTCGAAACATTCCATCTCTAATTCTTTCATCTGCATGCCATGTCAAGTGTTTTGAATCTTCTTCACTGCGATACATGCGCCTAAATCTTGGTATTATAGGAAAATACCACACGACTTTTGCTGGAGTAGATTCTTTCTTCTTATATCGAGAGACATTGCATTTCGGACACGCCTTAAGTAGTTCATATTCGTTTCGAAATAAAATGCAATCGTTAGGACACGCATGAATCCTTTCGTAACTCATTCCAATAGAACACAAAATCCGTTTAGCCTCGTAGGTTCGACTGGGAAGTTCATTATCATCTGGCAACATATCTTTTATGAGTGTTAATAATTCCGTAAAGCTTTTATCAGACCATCCATTACTCGCTTTTAAGTTGTACAACTTTAATATCGCTGACAGTCTTGTGAATTTAGTACAACCATTATATAATTCTTTCTCTGCATCACTCAACAAACTTTCAAACATTTTAGGACAATCTCGAAGATCTTCTTCAACTGCTTTTGCAATCTCATCAACTCGGTCCGGCTCATATGTATCTGTATCGAAATCAGTTGAAGCATATGTAGAACTATTCTCAAAATTAATGTTTCCTTTTTTTTTCTCACCATGTCTTATCCAACATGTGTAGCTTTGATCAATTCCATTACATACTAGATGTCCTTCTAATTCATCTTCTCTAACACGTTTTCCAAAACAACATTTTAAACAAGGACAAACTACTCTATTTGGATCTTTTGCATTCTTCACTGCAAACTCAACAAACTCCTTCACTCCAATTTCATACTCTTTTGACAATCGATTGGCTGAAATCCATTTCCTATCCATATTATACCACCTATATAAATGCAGTAACAAAAATAATAAGCTTTCAAAACATATCAACAAGTTTCAAAAAGAAACCAATATCAACTAACAATTTCAAAACAGAACAGATCATGTGGTATGAGTTTTTGACAATTTTTGACAATTTCAAAACATAACAGATCATGTGTAAAAAATACCTTAGACAACGTAGATGGCCGCACAGTACGTAGAGGATATTAGGGTTCGCAACGTATATAATTATTTGAAAGATGTAGAGGATATGAGGGTTTCCAACGTATATAATTATTTGAAAGATGTATTTTACAGCGCTTGTGAAAAACGCGCTGTAATAGGTAGTTAAATTCAATGAAAGCGCATGTGTTTTACAGCGCTTGTGAAAAAAGCGCTGTAATAGGTAGTTAAATTCAATGAAAGCGCATGTGTTTTACAGCGCTTGTGAAAAAAGCGCTGTAATAGGTAGTTAAATTCAATGAAAGCGCATGTGTTTTACAGCGCTTGTGAAAAAAGCGCTGTAATAGGTAGTTAAATTCAATGAAAGCGCATGTGTTTTACAGCGCTTGTGAAAAAAGCGCTGTAATAGGTAGTTAAATTCAATGAAAGCGCATGTGTTTTACAGCGCTTGTGAAAAACGCGCTGTAATAAGTAGTTAAATTCAATGAAAGCGCATGTGTTTTACAGCGCTTGTGAAAAAAGCACTGTAATAGGTAGTTAAATTCAATGAAAGCGCATGTGTTTTACAGCGCTTGTGAAAAAAGCGCTGTAACTGATTCGCGAAAGCGCTTCCGTTTACAGCGCTTTTTTGACAAGCGCTGTAAAATCCTTATAACGTGATGCGCAAACGTTATATGACCTACTACAGCGCTTGTTTTACAGCGCTTTACATAAAAAGCGCTGTAATAGGTTCCGTTATTTTTAAAATATAATTACAACAGCGCTTGTGTTTAGAAAGCGCTGTAAAATGGGCGCTGTTAAATGTCATTTCTGGCGTAGTGTGTAAAATAAGTCAATCATGTGAATTTTGCATGGAATGATGAATTTCTCGTTTTAATTTTTTTCCTCTAATTAACATGGTAAACGTTTTGAGTTTTTATATTGGAATTACAAATTTTGAGTTTTAAGTTATTTAACGATAGAGAGTGAAAGAGTAAGATGGTGAAGAGGAAGAAGATGAAGAGATAAAAGATGAAGATTGGACTTTAGCGAAAATTGGTTTAAACTTTGAGAATCATAAGTGTATTTTTCGTAAATTTAAAAAACCAATATGATAATCGTTTACTTTTATAACTTTTCACATCAACACCATTATGCACATGTCACCGTTATCCCACGTGGCATTTTTTATAACGGAACTAATGGAAAATGACATTTCTGCAAACAAACAATATATAAAGGCTAACATTGCAAACAGAGTGTCACTTAAAGGATCTGATTGGAAAAAAAAAGTGACCTATCTAAAAATTTGATCAAACATAAAGAATTAAAAGTGCATTTTCCCCTATTTATTATTTTATTTTAAAATGTTGTTGTCATGCCAACATTGTTATGCATATGTCATCATTGTAACAAACACGTAGCATTTTTTTAAACGGAACTAACGAAAAATGATATTTCTGCAAACGGACAATAACATAAAGACTAAGGTTGCAAACAAGATGTCACTTAAAGGACATAGATGAAAAAAAAAAGACATAAATAATCTATTTGATAATTGAATCAAACGTAAAGGACTAAAAATATAATTTAACCAAAAAAATTATGAAGAACCGATTAAAAATATTTTGAATTCCCAAAATTAAATCGAAAGAATTTTTTTTACAAAACAAAAGTGGCATCTATTTATAAAAATCTTTTACATATTTAAGCCTTGTTTTTGTTTTTTAAATAAATAAAATTGAGATAAGACATAATTATGTGTAACTACGCTCACTTTTAGCAACTATATGTATATATGGTTCACCAGCCAACCTATACTAAATAAGTATAAGACAAACAATTTGACATAGGAAATAAAAACATATAGCTAACCTACATAAATAAGCCTTTTGTGATCAGCAGCTAGACAAGCTTTCTAACTCTATTCTTGGCCACATGTTGTGTGAGATGCTTTGAAGACTGTGTAGATTCATTCCATCAGTAGAAAGTGAGTCGTAGATTTATTGACTCTCTCCCGAAATCAGGATACTCGTGATCAATTTTTTGCCCATTGTGAAGAATCTATAGGGTGTCGAAACTTTCCATCTCTAATTCTTTCATCTACATGTCATGTCAAGTATTTTGAATCTTCTTCACTGCAATAGATGCGCCTAAATCTTGGTATTATAGGAAAATACCACACAACTTTTGCTGGAGTAGACTTTTTCTTCTTATATCAAGAGACATTGCATTTTGAACACGCCTTTAGTAATTCATATTCGTTTCGAAATAAAATGCAATCGTTAGAACACATATGAGTTTTGTCGTAACTCATGCCAATAGAGCACAAAATTCGTTTAGTCTCGTAGGTTCAACGGGGAAGTTCATTATCATCTGGCAACATATCTTTTAGGAGTGTTAATAATTTTGTGAAGCTTTTATCAGACCATCCATTAATCGCTTTTAAGTTGTACAACTTTAATATCGCTGACAGTCTTGTGAATTTAGTACAACCATTATATAATGGTTTCTCTGCATCACTCAACAAACTCTCAAATATTTTAGAACAATCCCAAATATCTTTTTCAACTGCTTTTGCAATCTCCTCAACTTTGTCCCGCTCATATGTATCTATGTCGAAATCATTTGAAGCATATGTCGAACCATTCTTAAAATTGGTGTTCCCTTTTTTTTCCCACTATGTCTTATCCAACATGTATAGCTTTGATCAATTTCATGCCATACTAAATATGTCCTTCCAATTGATCTGCTCTAACGCGTTTTTCAAAACAATATTTTAAACAAGGACAAATGATTTGATTTGGATCTTTTGCATTCTTCACTGCAAACTCAACAAACTCATTTACTCCATTTTCATACTCTTTTGATAATCGATTGGAAGACATCTATTTCTGGTCCATTTTATATGACCTATATGAATGCAGTGTTACACAAATGATAAGCTACTGATAATATTATACTAATCTATAGTATATATAGTCTAACATTGGAAAATGAAAACCAAGGTCCAAGGTTATGCATACAAATCTGATTTCAAAATAGAACAAATCGAACATTTTTAAAAATAGAAGAGATTTTATACGATTTATCAGGTAAAAATTTATTTAATTTATCAGGTAACAAATTATATGATTTATCAAGGTTATGCCATTTACTATAAGGTAACATTTTATATGATTTATCAAGTAACAATTTATCAGTTTTAGTGACAACAACAAATTCATAAATACAATACCTGAGACAAAAATCACTTAGTAGAAATTGGCGCATAGTAGGGGAGCAATAGAAGAGGGTTCAACGAGAAGACGAAACATAGTAAAGGAAGGTTCACATAGTAGAGGAGATGAGGGTTCACATAGTAGATGATAGGAGGGTTCGTATGGTTAAGGAGAGAACGTATTAGGTATGTTTTTATTTATTTAAAGAGAATGATTTTTATCAAATACACATCATTTTACAACGTTTATATAAAAAATGCTCTAAAAGACCCTGTAATTGTGTGAAAGTGCTATATTTTACAACGATTATATATAAAGCGCTGTAAACATTATGTGAGAGCGCTATATTTTACAATGCTCATATCAAAAGCGCTCTAAATGCATTATAAACATTATGTGAAAGCGCTATGTGACCATACATCAACACTTTCATCAAAAGTGTTGTAAATATTATGTCCCTTTATGACCTACAACAGCGCTTTTCCAAAATCATTTGTCAAAAAAGCGTTGTTGTATCCTCCATTAATTTTAAAATATTATACAACAACGGTTAAGACGCGTGGTAAAAAACTAATTTTGAAGTAGTGTTAACAAAAACATCGATATATTTAATTTTAAAATTATAACTAAATAAATTAATTTTTATTAACTCACTTTCTTTTTTATTTGAGGCATGGGTGTAATATTTTTCCAAATAAAGGCTGTCCATGTAAGAATTGATATTCATTCATTTAATTTTTATTTCAAAATTTGAAATTCGCTTCATCGTATATAAATTATAAACTACGTGCACGCTTCTGATTGTAAAGCTCATGTGCCGCTGTCCTTTTGTCACATTCTCATTGAGCACATGTTACTGCCGCATTGTGTGCTGGTCCGTTTCTAGTACTATACTTTCCGATATGAGGTTAATTGTTGGACCCTCCTAATGCCTTCTTGTTGCATATATTATTATTAAGCTCTTATCCTCCTATTTTTATAAATTGATATTTTTTTTAATTTAATAGTTTTGAATTTTAATTTTTAATTAAAAATTGATGATGTGACATGCTTTATATAACATGACATATGATATAAAGATATAAAATGATTAACACGTATAAAATCGTAATAAAATACTCTAAAAATTTAACTTTCAACTTTTGAAATTTTTATTTTTGTAATTTAATTAATGTTATATGAATAATTAATTCATTTAGATAATTCTATATCATATAACACATTATTTAAATTTAAAATATATCATATCGCCGTTTTTTAAATGAAAATTCTGAGGAAGGAACAAAACTATTATTATTATTATTATTATTATTATTATTATTCATGGAATTAATCAACGAATATAATCATAAAATAATTTGGTCATTTTAAGAAGTTGGAGTGATAAGAAGTCATTAGCTCAACTCCCTACTTCAATATAATTAATAACTACTCTTGGATGTATTTTATTTAAAAATTAAAATAAAATACATTAACTTTTTAGATATTATCTTTATTTTTATTTTAATATTATTTTTATTGAATAATTTTCTATTTAATTTTAATTATAAGATACACTTAAATCAATAAAATTTAATCTATTTTATTCAAAATATGAACAAAATATATTCATTTTGATTTACTCACCTTCTTTTATATTTTTGAGGAGAAAATAATTATCAATTAATTAAAAAATATCAAACAGTTTAGAACTATCAACATCAAACTTGTCTCCGACATTTCTATTCATTTTTCCCCACCTTATTCCATGAGCCAATAAAACCAAGTTGTCAAAAAATATTCGGATTATGGGTAAAACAGCCACTTTTGTTTTTAATACAATCTGTCGTTCCACTTCCTCCTATGTTTGCAAACATGTCAGGTTCTATGTTGGGAGTGACACTTACTTCTCAACTTCTTTAAAAATCAAATCGAAGTTTCATGAACCATTTTTCGCCCTTTAACTTCTCCCAATGACATAAAAGAATAAAAAGAATTTGGTGGTGGGAGCCTGGGATGTGTGGAGGATATATTATACAAATGTATGATGTGCATATGACTTATAATGTGAGAGATAGATAGGCAGTTTAGGCACATGAGCGGATAAAAGGGGTGTGTATCCGAAACAAACACAGAAAATAAATATAGTATTATATAATATATAGTAGTCAACAAATTATAACTCAAAAATAACTATCGTACACTAAGATGTATTCATAAATCAATAGTGTGCATAAAATCACAGTTAAATTACACAAATTTAATGTTACACCAATATTATTGTGCGCAATAAAATTTTAACGGATACAAAATTTATTAAATTTATTGTTGGATTGATGTTTATATTATCATATAGATCATCTATGTAAAATTTTAACAAAATTTAAAAGTATTTGATATGTTATTGAAAACAAAATTAAAATCTATTTGTTTTTATTAAACACCATTAATCTTAATGAGTCTTAACCTATCAAATAATTTTAGATTTGTGTAAAAAAATTCATGAATGATCTATATCATATAAACTTTCAATCGAACAACGTATTTTGTAAAATTTGTATCTGTTAAACATTATTGAGCGGTGTAGCATTACATGAGTGTAATTTGATCCTTCATATATATATATATATATATTTTAAGTTTTAATGAAAAACATAAACAAAATTGAGGGACATGGACCTAACCTACACTACAAGAAAAATCCTAATTTGTGGCCAACTTTATAAATATTTTGTGGTCGAAAAAAACCCTCACAAATTAGTGACCGAAAAAGCCCTCACAAATACAAAAATTGAAATTGGTCTTTATTTGTGGCTGAAAAAGCTCTCACAAATTATTAAAAATTTAGGTGGAATTTGTGGCTGCCTAAGCCCTCAGAAAATCACAACGTTGTAATTTTGTGAGGGCTTAAGCAGCCACAAAATCCACTTTAATTTTTAAGATTTTTGTGAGGGCTTTTTCAGCCACAAAATTTAAAATTTGTGAGGGTCAAATCCGTCACAAAAGTCTGAACTGACATGTCCATTTGTGGCTGCATAGGCCGCCACAAACGCTTGAGACCGTTACCTTTTGTGGCTGCAAAGGCCGCCACAAAGGAATTTTTGGTGTTAATGACCTCTATCCTTAGGAAGTTTTATACAATATTTTCAGCTAGATTATCTAATTCTTTCCTAAGTGATGAACTTAATATCAAAACCAACTTGTTTAATATTAATTCCAATTTAACAGTAAAAGATTCAAAAATTTATTCAAAACTAAGATTCAAGAACACATGCATTATCAAAATAAAGAGTATAGAGATAGAAAAGTGTGCACCCTGGATTTTTATACTGGTTCGACTATCAGTTTGATAGTCTACGTCCAGTCCTAGAATCAATTACCGATTCCAGCCTTTATTAGAAATGATTTGAGTATGTTTACAGACTTTCCAGCAATTCCCTGCCTATGCATCCAACTCAACATCAATCTTCTACAAAACCAATCTATCCCTAAGAACTACTCGCCAAGCTCTAGCAAGATCATATTGAGGTCTCTTTTAGATGATCACACACCCTAAAAGATGACCACCAGTTTCACAATACTAGATTTCTACACACTTTCTTTTTCACAGATAATTCTTGCAAAAAGACTAAAAACTCTTTATTCAATCACAATCAAATCTCACACTTAATATTTGCCAATAGAGTTTTGTGAGTTATAACAATTTCTCTCAAAGTGTATTATTTGAAAAGTTCAGTTCTTTCTATGTATTTTGTAAAAGAAATTATGAAAATTGTGATTGATTCAGTTTATATAGTTTCAGAAAAACTTCAGACAAATCGATTTCCCAATCGATTTATTAATGTGTATTACCAGCTTAATCGATTTCCCAATCGATTTCGCGTTTCTTGTTTTTCTTTAAATTCTTGAAAATAGATGAACTAATCGATTTGCTAATCGATGTTTTTAATGCATAAATCAGAAATTTATACTCGGTTCATCTCAGAATCGATTGAGTAATCGATTATGATTGTTTTGTTCAAAACGTAAGATCAAACAATCAATTACTCAGTCGATTCTCCTTTACTAACATAATTGATTTGGCAATGGGCTAATGTATCCCTGTAACTCAGATACTAAATCCAATCGATTTGCCAATCGACTGATTTCCTCCTGTAACTCAGTTACTTAATCACAATCGATGTGCCAATCGAATATGTAGTATATCTCTGATAAATGATAAACTGATTCATTTATGCAATCGATTATCCAATCGATTTCTTTTAATCACAGAACACAGGTCTGATAAAACATTTTTCAGTAATCGATTTGCTAATCGATTGTCTCAGTGAAAGTTTTGTTCTGTGAATCAAACAATCGATTAACCAATTGATTACTAGGAATCTTGTATCTTAAGAAAAGTATATCAATCGATTGTCCAATCGATTTCCTTTGATCATAGAACACAGGTCTGATATCAGCCTTTAAGTAATCGATTGACTTTGTTAAAACTTGGTTCTATAACTCAGAAAATCGATTGCCCAGTTGATTTCCCAATTGATTGATTAACATACTTATTTTATGATTTCAGTTTTAATTGGCAAATATTATATGTGTGAAATCATAATGATGAATCTAACTAATAAACACTATGAACCCTAGACATATTTACACATAATCTTCAAGCTTTGTATGATCCAATCAATCTTTGCTTGATTGCTTGAGATCCAAGTTTTGTCCAAGTGTAGTGTTTGATTCTTTCCTGAAATGTATCTCAATTCAAACTATTAGATTAACCAGATAATGCATATACATTGTATGTTTGGGAGTTACATCAAAATCACAGAGGCATATATCTTACAGGAATAAAGTACTATGTGTTTTTCTGGCCGCCCAGGCCGCCATAAATATTTATATCTGTTGCATTTTGTGGCGGCAAAGGCTGCCACAAAAGCCCAAAGGACCGTTGCCAGTTGTGGCCGTCCAGGCCGCCACAAATCCATGCTTTTTTTGACCGTTTTGGCCGCCACAAATGACACATAGCCATTGCTTATTGTGGCTGCTTTGGCCGTCACAAATGATCAACCCAATCCTATATATATTACTCCACTCCTCTTATCATTTTTCACTTCTAACTTCTCTCTAAACCAGTTTACAGCTTTGCCAGTTGTTTATTGTGGCTGCTTTGCCAGTTGTTTACTTCTAACTTCTCTCTAGCCGTTGCTTATTGTGGCTGCTTTGCCAGTTGTTTGAAGGATCTCCAAACTCAAAGTTATCTATGTGTATTAGACTATTAGGTCTAAAGTCTCAATTTCATGTTCCTGATTTAGCTTTGGATTTGATGACTAAAATGATGCTAGACGCAACACCTGTTAGAGATGGTTTGCCGCAAAGTTATTACGATGCGAAACGGTTAGTGTCCAAGTTAGGATTAGGTGTCAAGAGGATTGATTGTTGTGTTAAAGGTTGCATGTTGTATTATGACAATGAACTTGGTATGAATGAAGCTAACTTAGTTGAATGCAAGTTTTGTCAACAACCAAGGTATCACCAAAGGAATAACTCTACGGTAAGTTGGGGAAAATCAATTCCAAGGAAAGCAATGTTTTACCTACCTATTGTATCAAGATTGCAGAGATTGTTTGCATCAATACAAACTGCAGGAAAGATGACGTGGCATTATGAGAATAGAAGAAATGTAGGTGAGTTGCGACATCCTTCTGATGGTTAGGCATGGAAACACTTTGATCAAATACATCTTGATTTTGCGTCAGATCCACACAATGTAAGACTTGGATTATCCTCAGATGGATTTACGCCTTACATACAAGCATCGTCTACTCCTTATTCTTGTTGGCCGGTTATTGTTACTCCTTACAATCTTCCTCCTGATATGTGTATGTCTAAACCTTATATGTTCTTAGCTACTGTGAACTGGTATTGATATTTTTTTACAACTGGTATTGATATTTTTTTACAACCTTTGATTGACGATTTGAAGAGGTTGTGGAATGGTGTGTTGACATATGATTTTGCTCGAAGAGAAAATTTTATGATGAGAGCTGCATTGATGTGGACCGTTAATGATTTCCCCGCTTATGGGATGTTGTCAGGATGGGGCACCCATGGTAAATTAGCTTGTCCTATTTGTATGGAAGATACAAAAACATTTACTTTAAAATTTGGCGGGAAGGCATCGTGGTTTGACTCGCATCGTAGGTTTTTACCTGCTGATCATGCATTTAGAAGGAACAAAGCTGCATTTATTAAGGGCTATGCAGAAAGTCTAGGATCCCCGCTTAAATTGACATCAGAACAAGTGTGGGATAAAGTAAAAGATATGCCAAAGGTACATGTTGTTAATGGTGTGGCTTGTAAACCACAAGGTTACGAACAATGGCGCAATTGGACAAAAAGATGTATTTTTTTGGGATCTACCGTATTGGAAAGATAATACTTTGAGACATAATCTCGATGTTATGCATATTGAGAAAAATTTCTTTGACAACATATTTAATACTGTCATGAATGTGAAAGGGAACAAAAAGATGTATTTTTTGGGATCTACCGTATTGGAAAGATAATCTTTTGAGACATAATCTCGATGTAATGCATATTGAGAAAAATTTCTTTGACAACATATTTAATACTGTGATGAATGTGAAAGGAAAAACAAAAGATAATGACAAAGCTAGAAAAGACATAGGTATATATTGCAGACGACCAGATTTGTTGTTGGTGGAACAAAACGGCAAGACCCTAAAACCTCGTGCGAATTACACTTTATATACTGATGAAGCTAAATTTGTTTATCGTTGGATCAAAGAGCGGAAGACGCCTGGCGGTTATTGTTCTAATTTGGCAAGATGTGCTGATGTGGAAAATGGGAGGATGCATAGGATGAAAAGTCACGATTGTCATATATTTTTAGAGTGTTTACTTCCTATTGCCTTTAGTGCTTTACCGACACATGTATTGAACCCACTTATTGAAGTGAGTCAATATTTCAAGAATTTGTGTTCTTCAACACTCTATGATAAAGATCTCATCAAGATGGAAAATGACATTCCGATCATTCTATGTAAGTTGGAGAAAGTATTTCCTCCTGGGTTTTTTGATTCCATGGAGCATCTCTCAGTGCATCTTGCAAGTGAAGCTAGGCTTGGTGGACCAGTTCAGTATAGATGGATGTATCCATTTGAAAGGTGATATATATATACATATACTTGATTTTCAATATACTTCAACTTATATATACATGGAGCTTATTGTACATCTCTTTGTATATTATAGGTTCATGGGTTATTCAAAACGGTCGGTGAAAAACAAAGCTAGAGTTGAGGGCTCAATTTGTTCATCTTACCTTCACCGTGAAACAACACACTTTTGTTCT
This sequence comes from Cicer arietinum, assembly GCF_000331145.2. Taxonomy (NCBI): domain Eukaryota; kingdom Viridiplantae; phylum Streptophyta; class Magnoliopsida; order Fabales; family Fabaceae; genus Cicer; species Cicer arietinum. The sequence goes on from NC_021164.2 coordinate 41,939,132, forward strand.
CATTATTTCAACAACGAAACGTTGTCACCAGTTAACGGAAGAAACGCTACTGATAGTGTTATACGTCATCCACATGCTTTATCAGTTTTTTGCTTGTCTGGTCATCATGCTGGTAGGGATTTTCCGATTTTCTGGCCAAGCGACAAAGTATTTAATGCGGCACATGTTCACGTTTTGATTAACTGCACCGAAGTTAAACCATACATTGAGTACGTTTCAAATTTCTCTTCATATTAATTATATTTAATTATATGATTAAATTGATATTCACCATATATATGGTCATCGATCAGGGCATTTTTAAATACGGGACAATCATCTGATGATATACATTCAAATTTCCCATTATGGTTTCAACAACAAGTGCATCTCGAAGAACAAACTCCTATCAACATCCACTTAAGGCACTTATCTATGGGCCCGAGTAGAAGTTTCAAAGAATGGCACACCTATTACGTCAATGGATACAAATTTCACACCGAATCTTGGACTGAAGGAAAAGAAACAATTAATAGTGGAGTTTGTATGAAAAGTGTCTCTGATAGTGGTGTAGTAGAAGATTTCTATGGCATAATTGAGCATATTTACGAAATTGACTACACGTTCCTAGATTATGCGAAAAAAGTGGTGTTGTTTTACTGTAAGTGGTTTGATCCATCTAGCAGAGGAACTAAAATAAATTTGATATCCAATACTGTAGACATTCGTATGAGCAAAAAATATCCACGGTTTGATCCATTTGCCCTGGCCCATAATGTAAGACAAGTCTATTATGTTCCTTATCCATCAACTGTCAGAAGCAAACAAGGTTGGTGTGCTGCTTCAACCTTGTTAGCAAAACGTTGTTTAAGACCCTTTCTTCCAGGAAAATTCCTATCGTACATCAACCTACTATCTAAATCTATATATATATATGTGTGTGTGTGTGTATATATATATGTATAATATTATATATTGTAATGTGAAATATGAACGACACCTTATATATATATACATATATATTAATAATTTATATATATTTCTTTATTTATGTGAGTGTTATAATTTATTTATGTTAGGTTCGGAAGGATCAGGAGGAACAAGAACGGTGGCAATACGAGGAATACCCAAAGCATCACGTGGTAAGAAAAAAGTTGTTAAACCACGTGTTGTTAATGACCCTTCTCTCATGCCGATGTCGACCATTGATACTAGTGGTGGAGTTGTTCCTCTATATCCGGAGGTCCCAGTAGATCCTTATACCTTAGACGAAATAATGGAACCCGGATGTGTTGATTGCTACAATCGCATTGTCATCATTCCAGAAGGAGATGGGTTTGTAAACTATGATTGATTAAATATTTCATTATTATTGCATGTTACATTATTAATTTATTTTTATATTTAATTTGCATATAAACTTTGAAGATATCTTCCTTTTAAATCATTTGCAAAGGCAATTGCTGAAGTCATACAAGAGAAATATAAAAAACTATGGTTGTCTTGGAGTGAGATAAAAAAGGATAAGACACCTCAATTTAGCGAAATTGATCAATTTTTACATTGTTTCAAATTAAGTCATTAGATTAATTTATTTAATTACTAATTATATATACATTTGATTAATTTATTGAATTACTAATTATATTTTTAATATTTTTAAATTTAAACAAACAACAGACTAAATGTACTTCGAAAAGAGAGTATGATGCTGCAATTTTGGCTTCTTTTGACCATCGCTTTTCAAAGCGTCTCTCATCTATGTTGGCTTACGCACGTAATAAGGGCGAGAAAAAAAGGCCTAATTGGATTGGTGAAAATGTTTGGACTGCTTTGTGGAGGAAATGGAACAAAGATGCTTACAAACAGAAGAGAGAAAAAGCAAAGATTAAGAGAGCATCTGAGAGGGGTACCAGTACTCATAAGGGAGGTTCCATGACTGCTGGAGAAATTAAATATTATATGGTAATTAATTACTATTTATAATATATATCTATTAATTTATATTCAAATGAATTAGAGAATGATGAAGGCAATGACTTAATTCACTCATCAAATGACGACGACGATGATGACGAAGACGAAGACGAAGACAATTAATTAATTATATATATATGTGTGTTTCTATATCTATAATATTATATATTGTAATTGAAATGAACGACACCTTATATATATATTTTTATATTTTATATATATTTCTTTATTTATGTCAGTGTTATAATTTATTTATGTATATTTCATTATTAATTAATCTTATGTTAATTGTATACACACATATATTATATTATATATATGTATGGATATGGATATATATATATATAGACATGGCTTCAGTGTCGGGAGTAGGAGGATCAGGAGGTTCGGATGGATCGGGAGGAACAGGAACGGCGGCAATACGAGGAATATCCAAAACATCACGTGGTAAGAAAAAAGTTGCTAAACGTGTTGTTAATGACCCATCTCTCATGCCGATGCCGTCCATTGGTACTAGTGGTGGAGCTATTCCTCTATATCCGGAGGTCCCAGTAGAGCCTTATACCTTAGACGAAATAATGGATCCCGGATGTGTTGATTGCTACAACCGCATTGTCATCATTCCAGAAGGAGATGGGTATGTAAACTATGATTGATTAAATATTTCATTATTATTGCAATGTAAATACATTATTAATTTTATTAATTTATTTTTATATTTAATTTGCATATAAACTTTGAAGATATCTTCCTTTTAAATCATCTGCAAAGGCAATTGCTGAAGTCATACAAGAGAAATATAAAAAACCATGGTTGTCTTGGGGTGAGATAAAAGAGGATAAGACACCTCAAATTAGGGAAGTTGATCAGTTTTTACATTGTTTCAAAGTAAGTCATTAGATTAATTTATTTAATTACTATTTATTTATACATTTGATTAATTTACTGAATTACTAATTATATTTTTAATATTTTTTAAATTTCAACAAACAACAGACCAAATGCACTTGGAAAAGAGAGCATGATGCCGCAGTTTTGGCTTCATTTGACCATCGCTTTTCAAAGCGTCTCTCATCTATGTTGGCTTACGCACGTAATAAGGGGGAGGAAAAACGGCCTAATTGGATTGGTGAAAATGTTTGGACTGCTTTGTGGAGGAAATGGAACACAGATGCTTACAAACAGAAGAGAGAAAAAGCAAAGACTAATAGAGCATCTGAGAGGGGTACCAGTACTCATAAGGGAGGTTCCATGTCTGCTGGAGAAATTAAATATTATATGGTAATTTATTATTATTTATAATATATATCTATTAATTTATATTCAATTAATCATCACATTTCACCAACTTATAAACTTGACATTAATTTAATATTTTAGGAAAAGCAACTTGGAAGGGAGGTCACTCAGGCAGAGATACATCGCTATCCTCATGTTAATCCTGAAACAAATGAGTATACCGATGAATTTTCAAAAATGATTCAGGTAATTATTATATATTATATTAATTAGACCTATAAATTATTATATATTAATTATTAACTACTTTAATTTTTAATTTTTTTATTTTTAATATAGGAACAACTTCAACAAGTCATGAAGGAATGGGATGATCATCAAGCTACTCTTCCTCCTGCTCAGCGAGCTGGTCCAGTGCAGCGGAAACAATATGAGACCACAAGTTTTATGAACATCAGTGGTGGCAAGTACAAAGGGCGTGTGTTGGGTGCCGATAGTTTATCATCAACCTTTGTGAAAGGTCCAATCGGCTATATTCAGACTGAGACGTCTTCTTCTTATGCTAGTACGGATCGATCTCATCGTCCGTCGATAGATAATATTGACCAGTTAAAGGAGCAATGGACAAGTGAGCAAGAAGAAAGGACACAACAGCTGATACAAGCCGCAATTGATAAATTGAATGAGGAATGGAAACAAAAGTTTCAAGAGCAGCAGCAGCAGTTTCAAAGCAACAACAATTTCAACAACAACAATTTTCATTTCCTCATGTGTTTCATCAGGAGATCAGTGGTGGAAAGTACAAAGGGCGTGTGTTGGGTGCCGATAGTTTATCATCAACCTTTGTGAAAGGTCCAACCGGCTATATTCAGACTGAGACGTCTTCTTCTTATGCTAGTACGGATCGATCTCATCGTCCGTCGATAGATAATCTTGACCAGTTAAAGGAGCAATGGACAAGTGAGCAAGAAGAAAGGACACAACAGCTGATACAAGTCGCAATTGATAAATTGAATGAGGAATGGAAACAAAAGTTTCAAGAGCAGCAACAGCAGTTTCAAAGCAACAACAATTTCAACAACAACAATTTTCATTTCCTCATGTGTTTCATCAGGAGATCATGCCTCGGCCTCAATACTTTCATCAACAACCACTGTTCCAGCAGCAACAAAATTACTCTTAATACTCCCATCAGCAGCAACCGCCTCCAAATTTCCAACAACAGCACCAGGATCCTCCGAACTCTGCCTTCCAGCAACAACAGCAGCCAATGTTTCAGCAACAAAAATATTTTCATAATTATCAGTATGTTCCGTCCTCTTCACATCAACTTTGTAAGACCCTTAATTTTAAATTCTAATTTATGTATTTTGGGGAATTTTGTGTTGAATTTCTGAGGCTTTTTAGCCAATTTTATGGCATTTTGTGAGTTAAATGCCAAAAATATCTTTTTGGAGACCCGATTAAAATTATTCGTCGATGAATAATTTTATTTAATTACGGTGAATCTTTTGTCAAAGAAAAAAATTTCTGAGATGCAGCATTTTTCAGAAAAATTCATTTGCCCATTGAATTACGGCGATAGTAGATATTTTTCTGAAAAAGTGGTTTGTGAATTGATGCGAGGTGACATGCGTAATGATGATTTTTATAAAAATATCTAGATATTTGTTTAGATATTTATTATTATTATTATTATTATTATTATTATATATTATTATTATTATTATTATTATTATTATTATTATTATTATTATTAT
>NC_021164.2:41944362-41948695 GCF_000331145.2 Cicer arietinum
TATTATTATTATTATTATTATTATTATTATTATTATTATTATTATTATTATTATTATTATTATTATTATTATTATTATTATTATTATTATTATTATTATTATGTATGTATAGAAGGCAAAGAAAGGAAACAAAACAGAAAGCTTTACGTGCAGTTCATCTTTCATTCTTCTTCCTTCTTTCTCGTTTTCAAGGAAACAAAACACAAGTTTAGTGTTTTTTCAAAAAAACTCAAAAACAAACCTTCATTTTTTCTTCGACTTCTGAGCTTCATTTCGAGAAGTGACAGAAAGGAAAGTTGCTCATCTCCACGTTGCGGTGCTAGTGAGCCAACTTTTGAAGCGACGTCACGAACTAAAATTTTACCGAAATTAATTGCGGTGCCGTAATCACTTGTTAAAGCTACCGTTAAGGTAAAGGGCTCCTTCCAAACTTTTAGTTTGCATTTAGGACATTATTTGTGATTTGATGTGTGAATTTGTTGATAATGAATTTAATTCGTTTATGTGGGAATTAGTGGGATTTGTTTTTGGTGTGTTTTGAGGTGTGGTTTGTGGTGATCTATCATATTTGGTTTGATTTATATGTTCATAATTATTATTATGAATTTTTCGGATGTGATTTAGGTGTGGATTTTGTGGATATTGAATTAATTAAATTTGATGAGTTTGAGTTACGTAATGAGTTATTTTCAAATAAATGAGTTTGATCTGAAATTGAAATTTTACAAAAAAAATTAGCGTTGTTACAGTTGTGAAAAAGTTCAAATTTTAACTAAGTTAAAGAGTTTGAGCAAAAAGATAGATTGAAATTAAAAATGGTTAGAGTTTAAAATATTACTCTTTTAATTACTCTTTGATTGAGTTTAAAAAGAAAAAAAAAAAAGTATAGAGTATTTTATTAACTCAAAAATTTCGGTGCTTTAATAGTCGAGTGTGTGTATGTGAAATTTGGACAATATTTGTTTAAGTTAGTATTAAGTAAATAATATAGATTATTTGGTTTTAAAAGTTTGGTGTGTGAGAAAGATTTAATTTTAAGGATTTTGTTGTGTGTGAATTAATTTTATTGTGAACAAATTGTTATAAATATTTATGTTTATGTAGTTAGCTCCTTGAGTCTCGAAAATGAATCGAGACCGTTGGCACCGAGTTAGCGGTGGGGAGAACTCTGATATATTAATGTTGTTGTGGTGATTTATGGCTGAAAATTTTGGAGATTGAATATGGGTGATTAATGTTTTGAAATCTTGGTGATTCATGTTTGGTGAAATTGATGTGTTCATAATTAATATTATGAATCTTTTAGAAGAAATTTATGGGTGACTTGGTGGAAAATGAATTTAATTCAATTTAGGTGTGAATGGAATTTGGAGTTGTGATTTATATGTGGTTGTGGAAATTTTAATTGTTGTGAATAAATATGTTTGAGTATGCTCTATGTTGTGTTTGAAATATCATTAGTGTTAAATGAGTATTAAAAATGGGGAATCTTTTAATAGATGCATTTACTTAATGATTATGGTGAAAAGAGTTAGAGTATGCTCATGCATTTCATAGTACATGGTGACCGCGATGGGGCCATGGTGATAGTGGTGACCATGATGGGTCATGGGATGATGCCATGTGAATTGTTGGTTCATCTTATCCTTGCGGGGATTGTCGCGTCGTGCTGATCTGTGAGAGATTGCACTCTAGAATGTGCTGATCTGTGAGCGATTGCACTCTAGAAAATTGTGCTGGTCTGTGAGAGACTGCACGCTAGTAAATCGTGCTGATCCGTGAGAGATTGTACCTCGGTAATTAGTACTGGTCTGTGAGAGGCTGTACAATTATGATTTACGCCCCTCGAGGAGGGTTTTGGTTTGGAATTCCGGAATCATGCATTTTGGCATATACACATTGCATTAGTGTGCTTGGCACACGAGTCCTGTTTGTTATACTATGATGATTATATATACATATTCGGTTGTTGTTGTGATTTGCCGTAATTGCTTAGAGGTGTGAAGTTGGGTTGATTAAGTTTTGATGTACTTATGTGTTCATAATTGATGTTATGAATATTCGATGTGTAATTGAGGTATGAATTTGTTGAGATTAATTTGGTGTTAATTAGGTGTTCATAATTGATAATATTAATGTTTGAAGTGTTGATTGATTCAGAGCCATTTTAGAACTGAAAATCTGCATTTTCTCAGTTGTATTCGGCTACGACAGTGCAGTTTGTTAAAATTTCATTCTTCAAACATTGTTTATGCATTTTTGGATATATGAAAACCCTTTTGAGGAGTATGCTAAGACGAAAGGTTCTTTTGAGCATTTGAAAATATAAGAATTTTGCTATGTGATATTTGTTAATTTCGGTTGGTGACCTTTACAATTATTGTGGATATCTGGGCTTTGCCCTCATATGAGAACCAGGATCATCTTATCGGTTAGTACCCTGGAGATGGGAAAGTAGTTAGTCATACCTGACCGAAGTTATGTCAGAAGGATCTTGCGGGGCGCGTGGAGATCACCCAGGTTGTATAGCTTTTTGTAGCATGATCAGATTAGAGGGTTGTATAGGGTTTAGTTGTCTTTCTTTTGTGGATGTATTTATTTCAATTTGAAAGACTGTACATATACCTCATATTGTCAGCTTGACTTTTATTTTGATGGGTCCTTGTACCATTTTTTGATGCGATGTGGGAAAGTAAAATTCTTGGGGCAGTGTTTTTGTACAGGTGTCTGCCGAGAATACTCCAGGGGTATGAACTATGTCTGATAGGTCTCATAGCCCCGGTGTATTTTGTCGTGTAAATACTTTGGGTTTGTATTTCAAAAACTATTTCCGTTGCTTGTAAATATTGTTGGCTTTTGTCGTTATGTTACGACTTAAATATTTCATCCAAAAGTATTTTCTTAGTTTTATTTCTTTGTTTAAAAAAAAAAAAAAATACACTCGTGCTGTTAAAAATCGGGGTGTTACATTGTGGTATCAGAGCTTTGGTTAGATTGTAGGTCAACCTGTAGGTTGGAAGTCGTTATCTGATCATGTGTCGGGTTAAGTTCTGAGTTGTCAGGTCTGGTGTAGTTGTTATGTCTTGATGTAGTCGAAAGTTATTTTTGGAATTATTCTAAGGAGTGTTGAGATTTCTTCTTGATGTTGGTTTTGAGGAAACAATGCCTCCAAGAAGGGATGACGCTGCAAGAGTCAACGTCAATGGGGATGATCAAATGGCTAAAGCTATGAATAACATGGTTGCTTTTGTTGCTGCACAAACTGCTGTAAAGACTCTGCGAGATTTGAAGAAGAGGGAAATAGAGATTCGTGCTGCTGAGTCAAGGGGATTGGAAGATTGATGTCATTACAATCCTCCAAAGTTCAAGGGTGACGAGTGCCCAGAAAAAGCTGATTAGAAGATGATGGGTATGGATGGATTAAAGTTAGACTAATAGGAAATTTCATGTAAAGATCTAAGTGGATAGCTTTTTAAGAAGAGTATTAGATGTAAAGATCTAAGTGGATAGCTTTTTAAGAAGAGTATTAGGTGTTTGCATGGTAGATTTCATGATGAGACTGGATGAAGTTTGATAATTGCCAAAGCGGTGTGAACACCATGGAATTATTAAGAAGACAGGGATTCCATTTGGTGCTTAGGTGTCAACGAAAGAGACTTGTATTGAAGTTAAGGGGCTCTGCACGGTAGGGGGTAAATACTACCTTGGTTAGATAAAGTATACTTTGAAGAATAGTCGATACCTTGAGGGGTAATGTAACATCCCAAATTTCATAATCAAATATTTTATTAATTAAATAGAATTTTAAAGAAATTAATTTGGTGTTAAAATTATTTTAGAATATATATTGATTTATTTTACGATTAGTTGTCCTTATATGTGTGAGTTTCATATGGTTTGATAATCGTATATATATTTGATTTAATGAGTAATATAAATTATAAATATTATGTTTAGTTACTTAATTTATTTTCAAAAAAAATTATAATGGTATTCTAGCAAAAGTATTTTAGAGGACAAGATTTTAAGTGAGTTTACATATAGATTTGCATAAGATATTTGTGGTAATATTTTCGTGTGCGTTAACCTATATAATAAATATGTGCATAGTTATATTTAATTATTTAAGACTATTTAAATTGTTTGTTTTATAAATAATTATCTTAAGATGGTAGTAATATTGCGATCAATTTCTTTATTTCTATATATTTTCTATGATATGATGGTTTTATACATATTTATTGGGATTTAGTAACAAATATAAATTATTTATGTTAAATTTAATTATTTTATCATTTTGACTATTCTATAAAGATGGTAGTATTTTTATGTG